>NW_028251609.1:0-24101 GCF_964263255.1 Lissotriton vulgaris | reverse complement strand
TCCTGATGAGGCCTAAGATACGTCAGGCCGAAACGAGTCATGTATACACCAAGAGAGGAGCTGTTAACACCAAAGCCACGCCCACATGCTACACCACTAACATGTGTTTTAACATATGGACCCAAAGTCAATCAAATTAAAAAGATAATTTCAAAAAATTGGCCTCTAGTAGAGCACTTAGGAATCCCAAAACCTTTATTTGCCTCCAAAAAGGGTAGAAATCTCCGACAACAGCTAGAGACCGCAACAAGGAATATTGATCCACCTAAAAAAGATACAAGGAGTTTACTTAGTCTACCTCCAGTTGTGGGTCACTTCAGATGTCCAAAATGTGCAGCCTGTTGTTTGACAGCAGATTCAAAAGAAGTCTTTTTAAATGGACAGAAACATACACAACAAACCTTTTCTAATTGCAACACAATAAAAGCTTTTTACTGTATAACATGTCCATGTGAAAAAGTCTATATTGGACAAGCAATCAAACCGGTAAAAAACAGGATTCTACAGCATATATCTAGAATTAAGTGCAGAACCATTGGGGCTCCATTGGTACAACACTTCCTAACTGAAAATCATACAGAGAATGATCTCCGCTGGTCAGTACTATTAACAGTGCAAAATGTGAAAAAAGAAGAACTACAGGGTAAATTGAGCCATCTGGAAGCAAGATTGATTGAGAAATATACTGCAACCTGATGGCTAAAGGACCGTGATGAAATCTGGTCATTGATATAACTACCTATAGGAGCTGTCATTGTCAAGTTATATAAGTACTGTATATTAACATATATGTGGACTATCAATATGTGTTGTTAAAGTTTATATCCAATTGGTTACTATATAATGTTATTACATATTTTTAAAAAAATAAGAGAGGGACCCTTTATCATCCAAAGGACTAGGGTTCAAACAGGAATTCAAAAGGAGCGTCCTCTGAGAATTCTAAACTTTAATCACAGTGTTTTGTTTCATACACAACTACCATTCGACCAAACAGTTGTTCTTCCATATTCACTCTGAGGGATCACTGTCACATACCATTACTCAGAGTGTTGGCACAGCAACTAACACTAATATTATCAATGTAATTGATTTTATTAAAATCACTCTAAAACAGTGAAAAACATTTAATCAAGGCACAAAGAATGCCTAACACAAAAATACACAAATAATACTTTAAAAACAGTCCGAGAGAAACAACAAGACATACATTTTTGTCATCTATTTCAACAACCACTGTCAGAGGCTAGACCCAGACCCCCAATTTGTCAAAATTCAATAGTATTTGGGGTTGTTTGAGAGCGTTGGGTTTGTGGTAGGCGGGCGTTGACACGTTTCGAAGATAAAATATTATTAGGACCTTGTTTTTCAAGACTACAATTTGGTTATGCTCTCATGGTATGTGACAGTGATCCCTCAGAGTGAATGTGGAAGAATAACTGTTTGGTCGATAAAAATAAAATAAAAATTAACTCATTTCAGTGCCCCGTATGAGGCCTGCGTCAGATCCGGTCCGGTACTCACTCTGAACCCCTCCAATGATGGATTTGCTGTTCTGCGACAGTAAATGCCTTCTACAAACTTGACTTCATTTGTTCGTCCTCTGTGACTGTGAAATAGTTTCCAAAGGGTGCCCTGTCTGTCTGTCTTTCTGTCTCTCGCTTCACTTCCATTGAATTGTGAAAGCGAAGCTGAAAGTAGCCCCTTTCTGTGCAGTGCCCTCTCTGGGGCCCCCACCCCCATCCTTGTCCCGGGGCTGCTCGTGGCTCTGACTGAAGAGAAACAATGTTGCTACTTTGTTTCTCTTCGGTCCACGTTGAGTGCTTAACAAAGAGGCCGCCGATGGAAGCAACACTGTGGGCAGAACCACAGTTTGTTTGGGGCCACAGCGCTGCACCGTCCCGGATTGGTCAATGTGTCACTGAGAACAGTCCATCGTGAACACCACAATGTCCGGAAGTGACGTCGCTTGGCCAATGGACATAGTGTAGATACTGCCCAAGTAGACAAGTGCTTCAGTCCCCCACGTCGGTGTAGTATGCGCTATAGAACAGCTGCAATACAATCAGCATCAGTTCTTCAGATGTGATACAACATTCTTTAACCCGATGATGTCACAGAAGTATTTAGCATTCTTTACTGCACCCTGGCGGCGGCAGCATGCTAATAACAGTGGCTGGTGACAGGCACACACGCACTCACTAGTGACGAATACAGAGGCACATTCACTAGTGAAGAGCACGGAAATGGATGTTTTCAAAGACAGGGCACTTCAAGCTCCCCTTCTTGTGAACTCACTCCAGTGCCTGAGATAACATCTCAGAGGACACACATGCCTGCACATTGCACACAGCATAGACACACACAGATATACACACACTCTCACAGGCGCATAAACCCATAAGCACAAGTCACACACAAAAACCCACAGTGATACCACCACAACACAAACACGTACATACACAAATACGTGATATGCACGAAGTGTTATGCACTCAAATACACAGGCTCATAGGTACACACAGTCGCATGCACACGGTGATAAAACCACACTCAAGCACAGACTTCTCACACACGAACACACTCAAAGTGTGCTGTCACACTCATGCACAAGAAAACACATCAAATGTGTGCTGTCACACTCATGCACACAAACACACTCACAGTGTGCAGTCATACTCGTGCACACGAACACACTCACAGTGTGCTGTCACACTCATGCACACGAAAACCCACAAAATGTGTGCTGTCACACTCATGCGCACAAACACACTCACAGTGTACAGTCATACTTGTGCACAAGAACACAGGTCACACTCATGCACACGAACACACTCACAGTGTGCTGTCATACTCATGCACACGAACACACTCACAGTGTGCTGTCACACTCATGCACACAAACACATGTCACACTCATGCACACATTCACACTCAAAGTGTGCTGTCACACTCATGCACAGGAACACATTAACAGTGTGCAGTCATACTCGTGCACACGAACACATGTCACACTCATGCACACAAACACACTCACAGTGTGCTGTCACACTCATGCACACGAACACAAGTCACACTCATGCACACAAACACACTCACAGTGTGCTGTCACACTCATGCACACAACACACTCACAGTGTGCTGTCACACTCATGCACACAAACACACTTTCAGTGTACACCCACTCTCATGCACACAACTTAGACATATAACATCGTGATATACACACACTGATATACTGATGGATACACTAAACCAAAGGCTCACATTCACACTCCCAGTAACACACCAACAATCACACGCAACTAAACACACGCACTGTGATACTCTCCGCTGTGCACTCAGCACAGATGCGCAGATATGTTCTGTACACAGACCACTCTCATATGCACAGGCACAAGGACCCACCGCTGCAGATAGGGGCACACACGCAAGTACACACACAAACACGCACAACTAAGCACTCACACTCACTGTGATACACTCAGCCGGGCACTCACCAAAGATACACATATACTTATATATACACCCTCCACTCTCATATGCACACTCACAAAGACTCACAAGTGCAGATTGACACACACACACACACACTCAGTGTGAGAAGTTGGCCTGATATGGAGTGTTTCCAATTCTGGAACCACTTGGTATCAGTCCAAACAAACCCCAAAGATGTCTGGTTGTAAGTCAACCTTGTTAGACAAGCTATCCTAGTGGTAGCATGGACTAAGCAGCCTTAAAGGCTTAACTTAAGAGGTCGTGTTAAGCGAGCTGTTTTACCACATACAATCCTGTAATCAAATGAAAGGACACCACACAAGTATATATTATAAAAATATATGTATTTATTTCTAAATTACTCCCCAGTACTCTTTATGAGGAAAGGGGCACAAGCGTTAAATCAAAAGCACTGTTACACATATAAAGTTGCACGATTATGGATGAGGGCGGGTGGCCACTCAGACCATATATTAAAAAAGTGGTATAAGTAACACTTCTCGAACAATGGTTAGGCCTAGGGCCTAGAGATTCGCTGGGAGAAGTCAGGACTAGCAATGATGAAGTCGGGAGTAGCCCACAGGAGACGGGTGCAGCACGGAAAGTGCGGCGCGCACCAATGCACTGTCAATGGTGCGTAAAAGTCAGTTAAAGTGAATTAAAAGATACTTCTGCTGAACCTAGGAACACAAAACTTTAGACACAGACCCTAGAGGTGTGTACCAGTGTATAGACACCGGCGTTGCAATGTTACCTCACCCACAGGCCGTGGGTGCACAGGGTCGAAGTGGCGTCGGGTTCTGTCACGCAGGTTCTTGGTGCTTGAAGCTGTTGCAGCTGCAGGCGCTGTGAAGCAGAAGTGTCCGGTGCGATCCAAGGGTGGATCGAAGTAGAAAAGTACCTGAAAGCAGAGGGGACAGAGTCTGGGTCACTCAGCAGTGACCAGGGTGGAACCAGGACGGAACCAGGCAATGTCGGGCGCAATCAGGCGGTTGTCGATAGGCTTCTCTCCGCTGTCACGTGGGCTCTGGGGCATCTGCGACGTCCAGGAGCAGGTCACGATCTGTCCCACGTAGGCTCTCGCCGTCAGCACCGTCGGCTTCAAGATTGCAGCAAATAGCACTTGGCAAAAGCAATCCACGCGGAACCGGGAGATTGCTTATCACTCGGACCAGGAGGGTCAGAGTGGGGGCTCCTTTTCACAGGAGCTGGTGCAGATCTGGAGCAACCAGAAAAGCGAGTCGTATTTCACGTTTCGTCGGCACAGGGGCCACAAGCCAGTTGGCAAGTGACCGGGCCAACGCCTCGAGCGCACACGAGCAGAAGGGCCCCACGCAGCACTCGTCGAGTGTGGAGGGGTGAGCTTTGGTGCAAGTGGAGCTCGGGGCTGGGGCTTCTCAAACCCCGGTGTACAGCTTCGAGGATCACTCGTGGGCTGCACGGTCAGCGTCTTGTGGCCTTTTCAAGATGGCGTGCCCCACGCTTCCGGTCGCCTCCATGGGTCTCAGCTCTGCAGGGACTGTGGATCGGGCAGGTAGAAAGCAGGCAAGCTTGATCTCGTTGATCTCTGTCGCTCGAGTTCCGGCGGGAACTGCAACAAAGCAAGGGTCGAGGGCTGGATGGTGCCTGTTTGCACAGGGTGGTCACTCCTTGACCACAAGGGAGATTCTTCAGTCTTCTCACGTCGTGTAGAAAGTCGAAGGGTCCAGAATTCGTTTCTTATGTTTCTTCAGGATGATCTGAGTTCCATTGGGACTGCTTCCCCTCTTATTCGAATCTCGGGGGTTGGACATCCTGCTAGGTCCCCTCCTATGGGTGGGACCCAGGAAGGGGGTGGTTACACCCCTCTCCTTTGATCCTGGCCGCGCTGGGACAGGGGCTGGGAGGCCCCAGAACCGGTTTGGCCGGATTATGCAAGGGGCAGCCTTGTGCTCCCCATGCAGTGTCTGGTTTCTTTGAAACCTCCCTACTCCAATCCACTATCTCCTGTCTGGGGTGGTTTGACACCGCCCTGTGACAGGAAACTCTTTGTCCAGGCCTCCTCTGCCGGGTTTCGGTCAGCAGCAGGAGGCCAGACCCGTGTCTGTGGCAGGGGCATCCATTTTGTGGATCTGAGGCTCATTTTAAATCAACCGCGTTTCAGTAAAGTAACATGTCTTCTCCCTCTAGAAGGGTGGAATGCTACCCCCGTCGCCAGAACTGGCGAGGGGGTAGTATTCCAATTCGTATGACACCTTACACAACATGTTTTGATAAAGCCAAACCCAAGTTGCTATATAACCGCGAGGATTATAAGGCGCTTAAGAGTATATGGTATGGCATTATCCCGGATCAGCTTAGGGAGTTGTTCCCGACAGCTGCAGACAGGCTCAGCTCATGCCAGAGCACCATCTCACATAAAACCACGCACTCTGCCTCCAGGATTGATGAGGCCTTCCATAGGAGTGGCTTACAGGCTATATATGTGTCCAGATATAGGTTTAGATATAGGTATACTATATCTAAGCAAGGGGTGATTACACCCACTTGCCCCAGCTGAGTGATCAGCCAGTTGTGTCAATTTAAGAACCAGCCAGGGGTGGCAAAAGCTATGCTTCAGCCCCTGGTAGGCCTTGGTGGCACCTATGCCCTGAGCACCTATAGTGCATGGTACAGGGGCTGACAAGGAGTCCATTTCCAATTGTGGTATGTACCTATAGCACATGTATTATAAATTTAGAGAGAGAACAGCAGGCTGGGGGTCTGATTAGCAGGCCCACAGCCTCAGTAAGTCGAAAACCAGTGAAGCAAAAAGCAAAAATTGGGGTGACCATAGGATAGCAGACCCTACTCTCCTACACAACCCCCCCCCAAACGCAGGGACATTAAACTTAACCTTGACCAGATAAGTCTTCATGTTCTAAGTGGAAGTACCTGGAGAGACCATCTGCATTACCATGGTCAGTCCCTGGGCGGTGCTCCACTGTAAAGTCCATCCCCTGTAGGGAAATGGACCACCTGAGCAGTTTGGGATTTTCACCCTTCATCTGATTTAGCCACAAGAGGGGCTTATGGTCTGTCTGAATTAGGAAGTGAGTACCAAACAAGTATGGCCTCAACTTCTTCAGGGCCCAAACCACAGCAAAGGCCTCCCTCTCAATAGCTGACCAACGTTTCTCCCTGGGGGTCAGCCTTCTGCTAATAAAAGCAATGGGCTGGTCTTGACCATCTTGATTAAGTTGTGAAAGCACAGCTCCCACCCCCAACTCAGAAGCATCTGTCTGTACAATGAACTGTTTGGAGTAGTCAGGACTCTTCAGGATAGGTGCAGAGCACATGGCCTTCTTCAGGTCATCAAATGCCTTTTGACAGCTAACTGTCCACTGAACCTTTTTGGGCATCTTCTTGGATGTCAAGTCATTCAATGGTGTCACAATGGACCCATAGTTCTTTACAAATTTTCTGTAATACCCAGTCAGGCCCAAGAAGGCTCTGACTTGTGTCTGGGTAGTTGGAGGAGCCCAGTCCTGTATGGTCTGGATCTTGCTCTCCAGTGGTTGAACTTGACCCCCACCTACTAGGTGGCCCAAGTACACAACCTTGCTCTGCCCTATCTGGCACTTAGTAGCCTTGATAGTCAGGCCTGCCTTTTGCAGGGCCTCCAGAACCTTCTTCAGGTGGATCAGGTGATCCTCCCAGGTGGAGCTAAAGACAGCAATATCATCTAGATATGCTGCACAAAAGTCATCCAGCCCAGCAAGGACTTGATTCACCAACCTTTGGAAGGTGGCAGGTGCATTCTTCAAACCAAAGGGCATTACCACAAACTGATAATGTCCACTAGGGGTAGAGAATGCTGTTTTGGCTTTTGACTCTTCAGCTAGTCTGATTTGCCAGTAGCCAGCTGTCAAATCAAATGTGCTCAGAAACTTGGCAGAAGCCAATTTATCAATGAGCTCATCTGCTCTTGGAATGGGATGAGCATCTGTCCTAGTGACAGCATTGAGACCTCTGTAGTCCACACAAAACCTCATTTCTCTCTTCCCATCTTTGGTATGAGGTTTTGGCACAAGGACCACTGGGCTAGCCCATGGGCTCTCTGATGGCTCAATCACTCCAAGCTCCAACATCTTTTGCACCTCAGCCTTTATACAATCCCTGACATGGTCAGGTTGCCTGTAGATCTTATTCTTCACAGGCAGATTGTCACCAGTGTCCACCTCATGGGTGCACCAGTTAGTCTGACTGGGTGTGAGTGAAAACAAATGTCTGTGGGCCTGCAACACCTGTCTGCAGTCCACCTGTTGCTGCTCAGTGAGGCTGCCTGCCAAGGCTACTCCATCAACTGAACCATCATCAGGGTTCTGGGAAAGCAGGTCTGGGAGAGGGTCACTCTCTTCCTCCTGTTCCCCATCTGTGGCCATGAGGAGACTCATGTCCTCCCTGTCAACAAATGCTTTCAAACGATTTACATGGAGCACCCTGTGGGGGCTCCTAGGGGTACCAAAGTCAACCAAGTAGGTGACTTCTCCCTTCTTTTCAATGATAGGGTAGGGTCCAGTCCATTGGTCCTGGAGAGCTGCTGGCCCCACTGGGTCCAACACCCACACCTTCTGCCCTGGCTGGTACTCAACCAGAACAGCCTTTTGGTCATGCCAAGCTTTCTGTAATTCTTGACTTGCCTCAAGGTTTTTGGATGCTCTCTCCATGTATTCAGCCATCCTGGAGCGGAGACCAAGTACATAGTCCACAATGTCTAGTTTAGGCTTTTTGAGAGGTAACTCCCATCCTTCCTTCACCAAACTCAGTGGACCTCTTACAGGGTGGCCAAACAAAAGTTCAAAAGGGCTGTAGCCAACCCCCTTCTGTGGGACCTCTCTGTAAGCAAAGAGCAAGCAGGGTAAAAGGATGTCCCATTTCCGCCTAAGCTTCTCTGGTAAACCTTTTATCATTCCCTTTAGGGTCTTGTTGAACCTTTCCACAAGCCCATTGCACTGTGGATGGTAGGGTGTGGTAAACTTATAGTTTACTCCACACTCTTTCCACATTGCTTTTAAGTATCCAGACATAAAGTTAGTACCTCTGTCTGAAAGAACCTCCTTTGGAAAGCCCACTCTTGAGAAAACTGAAATGAGGGCTTTTGCCACCACAGGAGCTGTGGTGGTCCTCAGGGGAATTGCCTCTGGATACCTGGTGGCATGATCCACTACCACCAGTATAAATCTGTGCCCAGATGCTGTTGGAGGATCCATGGGACCCACAATGTCTATTCCAACTCTTTCAAAGGGTACCCCCACCACAGGTAGTGGTATCAGGGGGGCCTTTGTTGTGCCACCTGACTTACCACTGGCTTGGCAAGTGACACAGGAGCGACAAAACTCCTTGACATTTTCTGACATGTGAGGCCAGTGAAAGTGTGGAACAAGCCTGTCCCAAGTCTTATTCTGGCCTAAGTGTCCTGCAAGGGGAATATCATGGGCCAAGGTAAGAAGGAAGCCCCTAAACTTCAAAGGTATAACCAACCTCCTGGTTGTGCCAGGCTTGGGGTCTCTAGCCTCTGAATAAAGGAGTCCTTCATCCCAATACACTTTATGGGTACCTTGAGCATTCCCTGCAGCCTCAGCAGCAGCTTGCTGTCTGAGGGGTTCAAGTGAAGGGCAATCTAATTGGGCCTGCCCCAGGTCTGCCCTTGAGGGTCCCCCTGTCCCCAGAAACTCAACCTGATCAGGTTCAAGCTCCTCTGAGACAGTCTCCTCTTGGACTGCAGAATCAGTTTCCTGTGAAACTTGATCCTCAACCTGGGGCAAGTGGGAAGGCACAGCCTTAACCCTCTTGCTCCTCCTCATGGGTTGTGGTTGGTCTATTGTTTCAAGATCCACCACTGGTTCAGGAAGGCACTTCTTAGCCTGAGACCGTGTCACTGCAAGGACATGAGCTGAAATCCCTAGCATTTCTGTATGAGTCCTGTACTCCACTTCTGACCAAACTGAGCTTTCAAGATCATTGCCTAACAGACAGTCTACTGGGAGGTCTGCACTCACAACAACTTTCTTTAGGCCATCTACCCCTCCCCAGGAGAAGTTCACAACAGCCACACTATGGGAAGTAGTGGAGTTGCTTGCATTGGTCACTAGGTAACTTTCACCTAGTACAATCTGTCCAGGGTCCACAAAGCCAGGTGTCACCATTGTGACACTGGCACAAGTGTCCCTGTAGGCCTGAGCCAGTTTCTCATTAATTAAGGGAGTCTGCCTATATTTGCCCAGGTTACTGGGGCTTACTGCAGTGGGCAAAGATAAGTCCACATCATATAGGAGAACTGCCTGTGTGGGGATTCTGACTAGGCCAGATTCCACCTCAGTACCCAGGGTCAACCCTACTAAACCCTTTGGCTGTGTACCACCACTGTTAACTGTACTAGGGGGTGCAGGTGCTTTAGGAGCTGCAGTGGTGGGGACTGGATTTTTCTTAGTGCATTCACTGCCCCAGTGTGAAACTGATTTGCAGGTATTACACCAAGGTTTCTTTGGGCCATCATTCTTCTTTTTCTTGTTTCCATTTTGGGAACCCCCCTCCTTATTACTAGTTTGGGGGCCTGAAGACTTCTGGTCCTTTTCTTTATCTTTCTGATTCCCACCCTTCTGGTCTGTTTTCTTCTGGTCACCTTGGTTCTGGTTTTTCTGCTTAATCCTTGTTCTGACCCATTTGTCTGCCTTCTTTCCCAATTCTTGGGGAGAGGTCAAATCAGAGTCAACAAGGTATTGATGCAACAGCTGGTTCTGACAGTTATTAAGGATCTGCTCTCTCATCATAAGATTGTACAATCCTGTATAGTCTGAAACTTTACTTCCCTGCAGCCAACCCTCCAGAGCCTTAGTGGCACAATCTACAAAATCAGTCCAGTCCTGAGTCTGTGCTTTTTGGGTGTCTCTGAACAACAACCTGTATTGCTCAGTGGTTAGGCCAAACCCTTCAATAAGAGCACTCTTCAGAACAGAGTAGTTTTTGGCATCCTCAGGTCTAACAGTGAGGAGCCTGTCCCTCCCTTTCTCAGAAAAGGAGTACCATAAAATTGCTGCCCACTGATCCTCAGGGACCTGCTGTACCATGCAGGCCCTCTCAAGAGCAGTCATCCATTTGTGGATATCATCCCCTTCCTTGTAGGGGGGCACAATTTTTGTCAGGTTTCTATTGTCATAGGCCCTGTCTTTTTCTTTAGGAACTTTGCTGCCACCAGTGGCATCTAAGCCACACAATTTTCTTTCTCTTGCTAAAGCAAGTTTAGCTTGAGCCAAGGCTACCTCTTCCCTTTCTATTTGGAGTTGGACAGCCCTCATCCTCGCCCTATGCTCTTTTCTCTGGGAGGAAGTCATCCCTCTTTGAGATTCTCTTGAGGCACTAGAAAGATGAGAGTCCCCTGATGGAGACCTCACCCTCCTGTTGCCTGGGAGAATTTGGTTATGAGATCTGGAGTGGTGCTGGCCCTCTCCATTCTCATGTAGGTCCAAGTTGGCCTGGTTAAGCCTGGCAACCTGTACCTGGTTTCCCCTCTGATCCTGATCTTCAGGCTCTTCTAAATCAGAGCCTTCCTCTTCCTCTTCCTCCTCCTCTTCTTCTTCTGGAAGTTTCTCATTCTCAGGGGAGTGTATCCCTTCACCTGTTTCTAAGGGAGCCTGACTCACCTTATCTAGGTCATCCTTTTCTAGGAGAGCTACTAGGGAAGGAATGGTAGGGCCTCTGCCCTTTTTTAGCCCCCTTGCTGTGCACAAGGCACTCAGGTCTTTATGGCTAAGGTTGTCATATCTGGATGTTGTCCCTATAGGATCAACTATTACAGGAGCAGAGCCTGAGGCTCTACCTGTATCAGACATGACTGCTAGTGAGGTGTAAGTGATGCACTTACCTACACTAAGTGGTTTCCTACTGTACCTTGCTAGTGAGTTGTAGTCAGGGTGTGCTAATCCCTTTAATCTACAACTACTAAGTTCAGTAGAACTTAATATGCTAAGCTTTTGATTTATATGTACCTAGAGGTACTTGATGTGATCTTTCAATTTGATAAAGATTGCAATGGTAAAACAAACAGCAAGCTCAAATCCGCACCGCTGCACACCAATGTGAGAAGTTGGCCTGATATGGAGTGTTTCCAATTCTGGAACCACTTGGTATCAATCCAAACAAACCCCAAAGATGTCTGGTTGTAAGTCAACCTTGTTAGACAAGCTATCCTAGTGGTAGCATGGACTAAGCAGCCTTAAAGGCTTAACTTAAGAGGTCGTGTTAAGCGAGCTGTTTTACCACATACAATCCTGTAATCAAATGAAAGGACACCACACAAGTATATATTATAAAAATATATGTATTTATTTCTAAATTACTCCCCAGTACTCTTTATGAGGAAAGGGGCACAAGCGTTAAATCAAAAGCACTGTTACACATATAAAGTTGCACGATTATGGATGAGGGCGGGTGGCCACTCAGACCATATATTAAAAAAGTGGTATAAGTAACACTTCTCGAACAATGGTTAGGCCTAGGGCCTAGAGATTCGCTGGGAGAAGTCAGGACTAGCAATGATGAAGTCGGGAGTAGCCCACAGGAGACGGGTGCAGCACGGAAAGTGCGGCGCGCACCAATGCACTGGGAATATTTCACGTTTCGTCGGCACAGGGGCCACAAGCCAGCTGGCAAGTGACCGGGCCAACGCCTCGAGCGCACACGAGCAGAAGGGCCCCACGCAGCACTCGTCGAGTGTGGAGGGGTGAGCTTTGGTGCAAGTGGAGCTCGGGGCTGGGGCTTCTCAAACCCCGGTGTACAGCTTCAAGGATCACTCGTGGGCTGCACGGTCAGCGTCTTGTGGCCTTTTCAAGATGGCGTGCCCCACGCTTCCGGTCGCCTCCACGGGTCTCAGCTCTGCAGGGACTGTGGATCGGGCAGGTAGAAGGCAGGCAAGCTTGATCTCGTCGATCTCTGTCACTCGAGTTCCGGCGGGAACTGCAACAAAGCAAGGGTCGAGGGCTGGATGGTGCCTGTTTGCACAGGGTGGTCACTCCTTGACCACAAGGGAGATTCTTCAGTCTTCTCACGTCGTGTAGAAAGTCGAAGGGTCCAGAATTCGTTTCTTATGTTTCTTCAGGATGATCTGAGTTCCATTGGGACTGCTCCCCCTCTTATTCGAATCTCGGGGGTTGGACATCCTGCTAGGTCCCCTCCTATGGGTGGGACCCAGGAAGGGGGTGGTTACACCCCTCTCCTTTGATCCTGGCCGCGCTGGGACAGGGGCTGGGAGGCCCCAGAACCGGTTTGGCCGGATTATGCAAGGGGCAGCCTTGTGCTCCCCATGCAGTGTCTGGTTTCTTTGAAACCTCCCTACTCCAATCCACTATCTCCTGTCTGGGGTGGTTTGACACCGCCCTGTGACAGGAAACTCTTTGTCCAGGCCTCCTCTGCCGGGTTTCGGTCAGCAGCAGGAGGCCAGACCCGTGTCTGTGGCAGGGGCATCCATTTTGTGGATCTGAGGCTCATTTTAAATCAACCGCGTTTCAGTAAAGTAACATGTCTTCTCCCTCTAGAAGGGTGGAATGCTACCCCCGTCACCAGAACTGGCGAGGGGGTAGTATTCCAATTCGTATGACACCTTACACGACATGTTTTGATAAAGCCAAACCCAAGTTGCTATATAACCGCGAGGATTATAAGGCGCTTAAGAGTATATGGTATGGCATTATCCCGGATCAGCTTAGGGAGTTGTTCCCGACAGCTGCAGACAGGCTCAGCTCATGCCAGAGCACCATCTCACATAAAACCACGCACTCTGCCTCCAGGATTGATGAGGCCTTCCATAGGAGTGGCTTACAGGCTATATATGTGTCCAGATATAGGTTTAGATATAGGTATACTATATCTAAGCAAGGGGTGATTACACCCACTTGCCCCAGCTGAGTGATCAGCCAGTTGTGTCAATTTAAGAACCAGCCAGGGGTGGCAAAAGCTATGCTTCAGCCCCTGGTAGGCCTTGGTGGCACCTATGCCCTGAGCACCTATAGTGCATGGTACAGGGGCTGACAAGGAGTCCATTTCCAATTGTGGTATGTACCTATAGCACATGTATTATAAATTTAGAGAGAGAACAGCAGGCTGGGGGTCTGATTAGCAGGCCCACAGCCTCAGTAAGTCGAAAACCAGTGAAGCAAAAAGCAAAAATTGGGGTGACCATAGGATAGCAGACCCTACTCTCCTACATAACCCCCCCCAAACGCAGGGACATTAAACTTAACCTTGACCAGATAAGTCTTCATGTTCTAAGTGGAAGTACCTGGAGAGACCATCTGCATTACCATGGTCAGTCCCTGGGCGGTGCTCCACTGTAAAGTCCATCCCCTGTAGGGAAATGGACCACCTGAGCAGTTTGGGATTTTCACCCTTCATCTGATTTAGCCACAAGAGGGGCTTATGGTCTGTCTGAATTAGGAAGTGAGTACCAAACAAGTATGGCCTCAACTTCTTCAGGGCCCAAACCACAGCAAAGGCCTCCCTCTCAATAGCTGACCAACGTTTCTCCCTGGGGGTCAGCCTTCTGCTAATAAAAGCAATGGGCTGGTCTTGACCATCTTGATTAAGTTGTGAAAGCACAGCTCCCACCCCCAACTCAGAAGCATCTGTCTGTACAATGAACTGTTTGGAGTAGTCAGGACTCTTCAGGATAGGTGCAGAGCACATGGCCTTCTTCAGGTCATCAAATGCCTTTTGACAGCTAACTGTCCACTGAACCTTTTTGGGCATCTTCTTGGATGTCAAGTCATTCAATGGTGTCACAATGGACCCATAGTTCTTTACAAATTTTCTGTAATACCCAGTCAGGCCCAAGAAGGCTCTGACTTGTGTCTGGGTAGTTGGAGGAGCCCAGTCCTGTATGGTCTGGATCTTGCTCTCCAGTGGTTGAACTTGACCCCCACCTACTAGGTGGCCCAAGTACACAACCTTGCTCTGCCCTATCTGGCACTTAGTAGCCTTGATAGTCAGGCCTGCCTTTTGCAGGGCCTCCAGAACCTTCTTCAGGTGGATCAGGTGATCCTCCCAGGTGGAGCTAAAGACAGCAATATCATCTAGATATGCTGCACAAAAGTCATCCAGCCCAGCAAGGACTTGATTCACCAACCTTTGGAAGGTGGCAGGTGCATTCTTCAAACCAAAGGGCATTACCACAAACTGATAATGTCCACTAGGGGTAGAGAATGCTGTTTTGGCTTTTGACTCTTCAGCTAGTCTGATTTGCCAGTAGCCAGCTGTCAAATCAAATGTGCTCAGAAACTTGGCAGAAGCCAATTTATCAATGAGCTCATCTGCTCTTGGAATGGGATGAGCATCTGTCCTAGTGACAGCATTGAGACCTCTGTAGTCCACACAAAACCTCATTTCTCTCTTCCCATCTTTGGTATGAGGTTTTGGCACAAGGACCACTGGGCTAGCCCATGGGCTCTCTGATGGCTCAATCACTCCAAGCTCCAACATCTTTTGCACCTCAGCCTTTATACAATCCCTGACATGGTCAGGTTGCCTGTAGATCTTATTCTTCACAGGCAGATTGTCACCAGTGTCCACCTCATGGGTGCACCAGTTAGTCTGACTGGGTGTGAGTGAAAACAAATGTCTGTGGGCCTGCAACACCTGTCTGCAGTCCACCTGTTGCTGCTCAGTGAGGCTGCCTGCCAAGGCTACTCCATCAACTGAACCATCATCAGGGTTCTGGGAAAGCAGGTCTGGGAGAGGGTCACTCTCTTCCTCCTGTTCCCCATCTGTGGCCATGAGGAGACTCATGTCCTCCCTGTCAACAAATGCTTTCAAACGATTTACATGGAGCACCCTGTGGGGGCTCCTAGGGGTACCAAAGTCAACCAAGTAGGTGACTTCTCCCTTCTTTTCAATGATAGGGTAGGGTCCAGTCCATTGGTCCTGGAGAGCTGCTGGCCCCACTGGGTCCAACACCCACACCTTCTGCCCTGGCTGGTACTCAACCAGAACAGCCTTTTGGTCATGCCAAGCTTTCTGTAATTCTTGACTTGCCTCAAGGTTTTTGGATGCTCTCTCCATGTATTCAGCCATCCTGGAGCGGAGACCAAGTACATAGTCCACAATGTCTAGTTTAGGCTTTTTGAGAGGTAACTCCCATCCTTCCTTCACCAAACTCAGTGGACCTCTTACAGGGTGGCCAAACAAAAGTTCAAAAGGGCTGTAGCCAACCCCCTTCTGTGGGACCTCTCTGTAAGCAAAGAGCAAGCAGGGTAAAAGGATGTCCCATTTCCGCCTAAGCTTCTCTGGTAAACCTTTTATCATTCCCTTTAGGGTCTTGTTGAACCTTTCCACAAGCCCATTGCACTGTGGATGGTAGGGTGTGGTAAACTTATAGTTTACTCCACACTCTTTCCACATTGCTTTTAAGTATCCAGACATAAAGTTAGTACCTCTGTCTGAAAGAACCTCCTTTGGAAAGCCCACTCTTGAGAAAACTGCAATGAGGGCTTTTGCCACCACAGGAGCTGTGGTGGTCCTCAGGGGAATTGCCTCTGGATACCTGGTGGCATGATCCACTACCACCAGTATAAATCTGTGCCCAGATGCTGTTGGAGGATCCATGGGACCCACAATGTCTATTCCAACTCTTTCAAAGGGTACCCCCACCACAGGTAGTGGTATCAGGGGGGCCTTTGTTGTGCCACCTGACTTACCACTGGCTTGGCAAGTGACACAGGAGCGACAAAACTCCTTGACATTTTCTGACATGTGAGGCCAGTGAAAGTGTGGAACAAGCCTGTCCCAAGTCTTATTCTGGCCTAAGTGTCCTGCAAGGGGAATATCATGGGCCAAGGTAAGAAGGAAGCCCCTAAACTTCAAAGGTATAACCAACCTCCTGGTTGTGCCAGGCTTGGGGTCTCTAGCCTCTGAATAAAGGAGTCCTTCATCCCAATACACTTTATGGGTACCTTGAGCATTCCCTGCAGCCTCAGCAGCAGCTTGCTGTCTGAGGGGTTCAAGTGAAGGGCAATCTAATTGGGCCTGCCCCAGGTCTGCCCTTGAGGGTCCCCCTGTCCCCAGAAACTCAACCTGATCAGGTTCAAGCTCCTCTGAGACAGTCTCCTCTTGGACTGCAGAATCAGTTTCCTGTGAAACTTGATCCTCAACCTGGGGCAAGTGGGAAGGCACAGCCTTAAGCCTCTTGCTCCTCCTCTTGGGTTGTGGTTGGTCTATTGTTTCAAGATCCACCACTGGTTCAGGAAGGCACTTCTTAGCCTGAGACCTTGTCACTGCAAGGACATGAGCTGAAATCCCTAGCATTTCTGCATGAGTCCTGTACTCCACTTCTGACCAAACTGAGCTTTCAAGATCATTGCCTAACAGACAGTCTACTGGGAGGTCTGCACTCACAACTTTCTTTAGGCCATCTACCCCTCCCCAGGAGAAGTTCACAACAGCCACACTATGGGAAGTAGTGGAGTTGCTTGCATTGGTCACTAGGTAACTTTCACCTAGTACAATCTGTCCAGGGTCCACAAAGCCAGGTGTCACCATTGTGACACTGGCACAAGTGTCCCTGTAGGCCTGAGCCAGTTTCTCATTAATTAAGGGAGTCTGCCTATATTTGCCCAGGTTACTGGGGCTTACTGCAGTGGGCAAAGATAAGTCCACATCATATAGGAGAACTGCCTGTGTGGGGATTCTGACTAGGCCAGATTCCACCTCAGTACCCAGGGTCAACCCTACTAAACCCTTTGGCTGTGTACCACCACTGTTAACTGTACTAGGGGGTGCAGGTGCTTTAGGAGCTGCAGTGGTGGGGACTGGATTTTTCTTAGTGCATTCACTGCCCCAGTGTGAAACTGATTTGCAGGTATTACACCAAGGTTTCTTTGGGCCATCATTCTTCTTTTTCTTGTTTCCATTTTGGGAACCCCCCTCCTTATTACTAGTTTGGGGGCCTGAAGACTTCTGGTCCTTTTCTTTATCTTTCTGATTCCCACCCTTCTGGTCTGTTTTCTTCTGGTCACCTTGGTTCTGGTTTTTCTGCTTAATCCTTGTTCTGACCCATTTGTCTGCCTTCTTTCCCAATTCTTGGGGAGAGGTCAAATCAGAGTCAACAAGGTATTGATGCAACAGCTGGTTCTGACAGTTATTAAGGATCTGCTCTCTCATCATAAGATTGTACAATCCTGTATAGTCTGAAACTTTACTTCCCTGCAGCCAACCCTCCAGAGCCTTAGTGGCACAATCTACAAAATCAGTCCAGTCCTGAGTCTGTGCTTTTTGGGTGTCTCTGAACAACAACCTGTATTGCTCAGTGGTTAGGCCAAACCCTTCAATAAGAGCACTCTTCAGAACAGAGTAGTTTTTGGCATCCTCAGGTCTAACAGTGAGGAGCCTGTCCCTCCCTTTCTCAGAAAAGGAGTACCATAAAATTGCTGCCCACTGATCCTCAGGGACCTGCTGTACCATGCAGGCCCTCTCAAGAGCAGTCATCCATTTGTGGATATCATCCCCTTCCTTGTAGGGGGGCACAATTTTTGTCAGGTTTCTATTGTCATAGGCCCTGTCTTTTTCTTTAGGAACTTTGCTGCCACCAGTGGCATCTAAGCCACACAATTTTCTTTCTCTTGCTAAAGCAAGTTTAGCTTGAGCCAAGGCTACCTCTTCCCTTTCTATTTGGAGTTGGACAGCCCTCATCCTGGCCCTATGCTCTTTTCTCTGGGAGGAAGTCATCCCTCTTTGAGATTCTCTTGAGGCACTAGAAAGATGAGAGTCCCCTGATGGAGACCTCACCCTCCTGTTGCCTGGGAGAATTTGGTTATGAGATCTGGAGTGGTGCTGGCCCTCTCCATTCTCATGTAGGTCCAAGTTGGCCTGGTTAAGCCTGGCAACCTGTACCTGGTTTCCCCTCTGATCCTGATCTTCAGGCTCTTCTAAATCAGAGCCTTCCTCTTCCTCTTCCTCCTCCTCTTCTTCTTCTGGAAGATTCTCATTCTCAGGGGAGTGTATCCCTTCACCTGTTTCTAAGGGAGCCTGACTCACCTTATCTAGGTCATCCTTTTCTAGGAGAGCTACTAGGGAAGGAATGGTAGGGCCTCTGCCCTTTTTTAGCCCCCTGGCTGTGCACAAGGCACTCAGGTCTTTATGGCTAAGGTTGTCATATCTGGATGTTGTCCCTATAGGATCAACTATTACAGGAGCAGAGCCTGAGGCTCTACCTGTATCAGACATGACTGCTAGTGAGGTGTAAGTGATGCACTTACCTACACTAAGTGGTTTCCTACTGTACCTTGCTAGTGAGTTGTAGTCAGGGTGTGCTAATCCCTTTAATCTACAACTACTAAGTTCAGTAGAACTTAATATGCTAAGCTTTTGATTTATATGTACCTAGAGGTACTTGATGTGATCTTTCAATTTGATAAAGATTGCAATGGTAAAACAAACAGCAAGCTCAAATCCGCACCGCTGCACACCAATGTGAGAAGTTGGCCTGATATGGAGTGTTTCCAATTCTGGAACCACTTGGTATCAGTCCAAACAAACCCCAAAGATGTCTGGTTGTAAGTCAACCTTGTTAGACAAGCTATCCTAGTGGTAGCATGGACTAAGCAGCCTTAAAGGCTTAACTTAAGAGGTCGTGTTAAGCGAGCTGTTTTACCACATACAATCCTGTAATCAAATGAAAGGACACCACACAAGTATATATTATAAAAATATATGTATTTATTTCTAAATTACTCCCCAGTACTCTTTATGAGGAAAGGGGCACAAGCGTTAAATCAAAAGCACTGTTACACATATAAAGTTGCACGATTATGGATGAGGGCGGGTGGCCACTCAGACCATATATTAAAAAAGTGGTATAAGTAACACTTTTCGAACAATGGTTAGGCCTAGGGCCTAGAGATTCGCTGGGAGCAGTCAGGACTAGCAATGATGAAGTCGGGAGTAGCCCACAGGAGACGGGTGCAGCACGGAAAGTGCGGCGCGCACCAATGCACTGTCAATGGTGCGTAAAAGTCAGTTAAAGTGAATTAAAAGATACTTCTGCTGAACCTAGGAACACAAAACTTTAGACACAGACCCTAGAGGTGTGTACCAGTGTATAGACACCGGCGTTGCAATGTTACCTCACCCACAGGCCGTGGGTGCACAGGGTCGAAGTGGCGTCGGGTTCTGTCACGCAGGTTCTTGGTGCTTGAAGCTGTTGCAGCTGCAGGCGCTGTGAAGCAGAAGTGTCCGGTGCGATCCAAGGGTGGATCGAAGTAGAAAAGTACCTGAAAGCAGAGGGGACAGAGTCTGGGTCACTCAGCAGTGACCAGGGTGGAACCAGGACGGAACCAGGCAATGTCGGGCGCAATCAGGCGGTTGTCGATAGGCTTCTCTCCGCTGTCACGTGGGCTCTGGGGCATCTGCGACGTCCAGGAGCAGGTCACGATCTGTCCCACGTAGGCTCTCGCAGTCAGCACCGTCGGCTTCAAGATTGCAGCAAACAGCACTTGGCAAAAGCAATCCACGCGGAACCGGGAGATTGCTTATCACTCGGACCAGGAGGGTCAGAGTGGGGGCTCCTTTTCACAGGAGCTGGTGCAGATCTGGAGCAACCAGAAAAGCGAGTCGTATTTCACGTTTCGTCGGCACAGGGGCCACAAGCCAGCTGGCAAGTGACCGGGCCAACGCATCAAGCGCACACGAGCAGAAGGGCCCCACGCAGCACTCGTCGAGTGTGGAGGGGTGAGCTTTGGTGCAAGTGGAGCTCGGGGCTGGGGCTTCTCAAACCCCGGTGTACAGCTTCGAGGATCACTCGTGGGCTGCACGGTCAGCGTCTCGTGGCCTTTTCAAGATGGCGTGCCCCACGCTTCCTGTCGCCTCCACGGGTCTCAGCTCTGCAGGGACTGTGGATCGGGCAGGTAGAAGGCAGGCAAGCTTGATCTCGTCGATCTCTGTCGCTCGAGTTCCGGCGGGAACTGCAACAAAGCAAGGGTCGAGGGCTGGATGGTGCCTGTTTGCACAGGGTGGTCACTCCTTGACCACAAGGGAGATTCTTCAGTCTTCTCACGTCGTGTAGAAAGTCGAAGGGTCCAGAATTCGTTTCTTATGTTTCTTCAGGATGATCTGAGTTCCATTGGGACTGCTCCCCCTCTTATTCGAATCTCGGGGGTTGGACATCCTGCTAGGTCCCCTCCTATGGGTGGGACCCAGGAAGGGGGTGGTTACACCCCTCTCCTTTGATCCTGGCCGCGCTGGGACAGGGGCTGGGAGGCCCCAGAACCGGTTTGGCCGGATTATGCAAGGGGCAGCCTTGTGCTCCCCATGCAGTGTCTGGTTTCTTTGAAACCTCCCTACTCCAATCCACTATCTCCTGTCTGGGGTGGTTTGACACCGCCCTGTGACAGGAAACTCTTTGTCCAGGCCTCCTCTGCCGGGTTTCGGTCAGCAGCAGGAGGCCAGACCCGTGTCTGTGGCAGGGGCATCCATTTTGTGGATCTGAGGCTCATTTTAAATCAACCGCGTTTCAGTAAAGTAACATGTCTTCTCCCTCTAGAAGGGTGGAATGCTACCCCCGTCGCCAGAACTGGCGAGGGGGTAGTATTCCAATTCGTATGACACCTTACACGACATGTTTTGATAAAGCCAAACCCAAGTTGCTATATAACCGCGAGGATTATAAGGCGCTTAAGAGTATATGGTATGGCATTATCCCGGATCAGCTTAGGGAGTTGTTCCCGACAGCTGCAGACAGGCTCAGCTCATGCCAGAGCACCATCTCACATAAAACCACGCACTCTGCCTCCAGGATTGATGAGGCCTTCCATAGGAGTGGCTTACAGGCTATATATGTGTCCAGATATAGGTTTAGATATAGGTATACTATATCTAAGCAAGGGGTGATTACACCCACTTGCCCCAGCTGAGTGATCAGCCAGTTGTGTCAATTTAAGAACCAGCCAGGGGTGGCAAAAGCTATGCTTCAGCCCCTGGTAGGCCTTGGTGGCACCTATGCCCTGAGCACCTATAGTGCATGGTACAGGGGCTGACAAGGAGTCCATTTCCAATTGTGGTATGTACCTATAGCACATGTATTATAAATTTAGAGAGAGAACAGCAGGCTGGGGGTCTGATTAGCAGGCCCACAGCCTCAGTAAGTCGAAAACCAGTGAAGCAAAAAGCAAAAATTGGGGTGACCATAGGATAGCAGACCCTACTCTCCTACACTCAGTTATACACAGACATTGATAAAAGCAACAGAAACACACAGACACACGGAATGGTGCACACTCTCACACACACCGATACACAGGCTCACAGGAGCACAGACACACACCTGGTGTCCTGCCCTTGGTTTTTCTGCTCTGTGTGGTCTGGGGATTGAATGTCTCGTTCTCCAAACCTCTGTTAGTCCTTCCCTGTCACTAGGATCAGCTGTGTTACTCTTGCTGCATTGTGTGTATGTCCGTGTTGTACAGAATGCGCTGGTGTAGTGTTTTGCTTATTGACTATGATTTTGTTATTCATACTAGAATATGCGTATCCAGTGTATATAGCGCTGACATGCCATGAGATCAGCTTCGAAGCACGCACAAAGAAGACAGGAAATAAATACACGCTAGCCAAAGCACACGACACAGAGCAGGACACCTGTGCATCACAACAGTACAAGAGTGTAACTGTCCCATCTCGTGTCCGGCTGGGCTCCTACTGTTGTGTTTCCTGCACCTCAATGTGTGCTATGCTTCAACTTATTATTTATTGTCAAATATATTGTTCTCAATAAAGCACTCTCACCACCCGGGCCTTCTATGTGCTCTAAAATAACTTCAGAATAAACACAGACAGGCCAGAATAAACACGCACACACACAAACACTGATGCACACACAGACACAGAGACATAGGCAAGCACGCACAAATTCACAAACACAGACACGTGCAGCCGCAAACACACACAAACTATATATACATACTCATGCACAGGCACGCAGGCATGCTGAGATACACACAAACACAGACACGTTCACATAGATTTGCACGCATATAAGCACGCACATACCCATACAGCATCACCGAGGGGAAATACATACACACACAAATGCATGCACGTTTACAAGTACAAACACATGCAGGCACTCCGACATACCCAAACAAATATGCACATTCAGACACACACATGCAGGTATGCAAGCGCACATGTACATGCGGGCACATACGCGCACATACATAGACAAGCATCCACATACATGTACACGCACTCACATACATGAGTGCTGGAGAGAGGCTGTGGAGAGGCCTTTAGGGGCAGAGCATCACAGGCCGAGTCTGGGTGGCATGGGGCCCCCACTCACTGATGAGTCGGGGAAAGTCTGGCAAGGGCCTGTGGTCCCTTTGGGGTTTTGAGACTCTCAAGAGAAGCTTAAGGAAGGGTCTGCTTACTGTGGCACCCCTTACAGGCCTGGGGAGAGGAGGGTCTGTGACTGGTGCCTCTTTGCCTCCCAGCTACTAGTGCCGCATGCCTACTTCTGAAATCAGACCCCAGCTGGCCCTAGTGTCCCATCGCCTCCCACTGCCTACTACGTCATGTGCATTCTAACCTTCAAATCCAACCCACCCAATCCACTCACCCAAATATCCATCCATCCATCCATCCATCCAACCAATCATCCACCCATCCCCAGCCACACACCCATCATTCCATCCACCCGTCCATCCATTCAATTATCCATTCATTCATCCATCCATCTATAGACCATAGAATAGAGTAAATTAAATAAATAAATAAATAAATCCTATTACAACATCAGTCAACAACACCCGCACGCCAAGCTTAACTGCATCAACCGCTGCTGCATCCATACGTCCATCCCTCCATCCATTCAGCCATTCATTCCCAGCCATACACCTATCCTTTCATCCATCCAGCTGTACCTCTGTCCATCCATACATCCGTCCAACCCCAGCCAGATATATCCATCTGTCCATCCCTAGCCACACCCACATCCGTTCATCTATCCATCTATTCATCTGTCTGTCCGCCCATCCCCCCAGTCACACACCCATCTGTCCATCCATCCATCCATCCATCCACCCACCCACCCATCCATCCGTCTGCCCATGCAACCATTCCCAAGCGCACACCTATCCTTTCATCCATACATCCTTCCATCCATCCATCCCCATCCGCACACCCATCCTTTCATCCAGCCATCTATCCGTACCTCAGTCCACCCGTCCATCCATCTCCAGCCACATACCCATCCCTAGCCACACACGCATTTGTTCATCCATCCATCTATCCGTCCGCCCCGCCACCACACACCCATCTGTCCATCCACCTATCAACCCATCCCTCCACCTACCCATCTACATCCATCCATCCGTACCTCCGTCCGCTCATCCATCCATCCGTCCATCCATCCATCCAACCATCTATCCCCAGCCACACATCCATCCATCCACATCCATATATCCATCCGTACCACATCCACCGACCCGTCTGTCCATCCATCCAAAGTGGGGCAAAGTGGTAGGTGGTGGGCCGGGCCACTAGGGGAAGGGGGCCCCCTTCATGTGTTTTGCAGGGGGGCCCCCTCAAGTTTCATTACGCCACTG
>NW_028251608.1:0-54856 GCF_964263255.1 Lissotriton vulgaris | reverse complement strand
ATAGAACAATTGATGGACAGAATACAGAACAATGTCATACATTCACCCCAGTACAGAAATCTGGGCCTAAATCCATAGTTTTTTTGCTGACCATGCTATTCCAGTTTGGACCCAGTCTATGCAAATCAGTCTTGACCCTGCTCCCAATGGGAACAGTCCAGCACGAACTGCCAGGCCAGGTCCTTCCTGAACTGGAAACAAGCATCCTAGGACCGGTTTCGGGCTTTAAGCCCTCATCAGCCAGGATTGTCCAGTATTCTGTCCATCATTTGTTTCTTTTGCATATGTCACCCTAAGTGGGAAGGGTATGCCCAGACGTGGGTCCTGTGCTCACTACACCAATGGATTCAAGCTAGCCCAGCTGATGAAGGGTGATGCCCTGAAACCGGTCCCAGGATGCTTGTTTCCGGTCCAGGGAGGACCTGGCTTGGCAGTTCGAGCTGGACTGTTCCAACAAGGAACAGGGTCAAGACTGATTTGCATATGGCTGGGTCCAAACTGGGGTGGTGTAGTGAGGAGAAGAATGATGGATTTAACCCAGATCTTTGTGAATTGGGAAGAATGTTTGCATTGTCCAGCATTCCTTCCATCAATTGTTTTTTTGTCAATGTTAAAAACAGCATGGCCTTTCAATAATTCAAAGGCTATTTTCTTTCTTCCAGAATCGAAAAAAAGTAGCAAATTGATGCTGAATTGAATTGGTTGACCTCGGGATACAGCCAAAACGTTGCAGCCAATACCACACACTACCATTCCAACTGAGCCATTACCACGCAGGTACAGTTACCACTCATTACCACTACCATGCAGGATTTTCAACACATATGCCATTACCAAGCATGCCTTTACAACAATTTTCGCTGTAAAGGCATGAATGGTAAAGGCATGTGCATTTTAAATGTAGGTATTAGGTAATAATACACACACATATATATATATATATATGTATATATACCCCCTTTGCAATGTGAGACCAGCCCACAGCATTCTGGACTTTGTAGTATTGACGCACTGGGCGTCCTACAGTGAGACTCGACCAGTGATTAACAACACATACTGCTTGGGGGGCGAAGCTACCTTTTCTCCGAACAGGAAGGGAAGAGATAATTAAATCGATCACACCGCCTGCCTCCTGAAAAACCATCTGACGCTGACGAAGGCTAATCTACGCCGAAATGCATCCGCCCTAATATTTGGTTTGAATTTGGCATTAAAGAACCTCCTCCGCAGTCTCCCCTGTGTGGTCTCTCCTTCTTTGGTACAGAGAGGACTTCACTCATTTAATTAGCGCAAACTCCAGTAAAGCGCTCCGAGAGACCCCTGCACTGCAAAGTGGACCGGACCAAGCTGGCTTTCTGCTTCAGTGGAAAATGTTTGTTCCCAGGGTACTGGGAGGGTCTGGTACCCACCCATGGATCCCGCAAGAGAAATTGCAGTGTTGAGAGCCATTGTGCCCCACGCCGGGTGAGCTGGATTGCCAGTCTTACCCCTGCTTAATGGACTGCCGGGATTTGGGGGGGTGTGCAGTACGGGAAGCAGAGGAGGCTACTGCCATGAACTGTACCGGTGAAAACGGCCCGCTTAATTTCATCTACCCCCTTTGCAATGTGAGACCAGCCCACAGCATTCTGGACTTTGTAGTATTGACGCACTGGGCGTTCTACAGAGAGACTCAACCAGCGATTAACAACACATGCAGCTTGGGGGCGGAGTTACCGTTTCTCCGAACAGGAGGGGGAGAGATATTTAAATCGATCCTGCAAAACCATCTGGCGCTGACGAAGGCTAATCTACGCCGAAATGCATCCGCCCTAATATTTGGTTTGAATTTGGCATTAAAGAACCTCTCCCGCAGTCTCCCCTTCTTTGGTACAAAGAGTACTTTACTCATTTAATTAGCGCGAGCTCCAGTAACGCGCTCCGAGAGACCCCTGCACTTCAAAGTAGACCGGACCAAGCTGGCTTTCCGCTTCGGTGGAACATTTTCGTTCCCAGGGTACTGGGATGGTCTGGTACCCACCCATGGATCCGCCAAGAGAAATGGCAGTGTTGAGAGCCATTGTGCCCCACGCCGGGTGAGCTGGATTGCCAGTCTTACTCCTGCTTAATGGACTGCCGTGATTTGGTGGTGTGCGCAGTTCGGGGAGCAGAGGAGGCTACAGCCATGAACTGTACAGGTGAAAACGGCCCGCTTAATTTCATCTACCCCCTTTGCAATGTGAGACCAGCTCACAGCATTCTGGACTTTGCAGTATTGAAGCACTGGGCGTCCTACAGTGAGACTCGACCAGCGATTGACAACAAATGCTGCTTGGGGGGCGGAGCTACCTTTTCTCCGAACAGGAGGGGGAGAGATATTTAAATCGATCACACCGCCTGCCTCCTGCAAAGTCATCTGGCGCTGACGAAGGCTAATCTACGCCGAAATGCATCCGCACTAATATTTGGTTTGAATTTGGCATTAAAGAACCTCCTCCGCAGTCTCCCCTGTGTGGTCTCTCCTTCTTTGGTACAGAGAGGACTTTACTCATTTAATTAGCGCGCGCTCCAGTAACGCGCTCCGAGAGACCCCTGCACTTCAAAGTGGACCGGACCAAGCTGGCTTTCCGCCTCAGCGGAAAATTTTCGTTCCCAGGGTACTGGGATGGTCTGGTACCCACCCATGGATCCGGCAAGAGAAATGGCAGTGTTGAGAGCCATTGTGCCCCACGCCGGGTGAGCTGGATTGCCAGTCTTACCCCTGCTTAATGGACTGCCGGGATTTGGTGGTGTGTGCAGTACGGGGAGCAGAGGAGGATACAGCCATGAACTGTACAGGTGAAAACGGCCGGCTTAATTTTATCTACCCCCTTTGCAATGTGAGACCAGCCCACAGCATTCTGGACTTTTTAGTATTGACACACTGGGCGTCCTACAGTGAGACTCGACCAGCGATTAACAACACATGCTGATTGGGGGCGGAGCTACCCTTTCTCCGAACAGGAGGGGGAGAGATATTTAAATCGATCACATCGCCTGCCTCCTGCAAAACCATCTGGCGCTGACGAAGGCTAATCTACGCCAAAATGCATCCGCATATATATATTCACCAACTATCCAATCCTTGGATCAGGCCTTGTGATAAGGCGAAACGCGTTGGGCAGACACGCGTCTGAATTAAAGCCGCTGTAATTTTGAAACTTCACGAGTGAGTGCGTACTTATTTTTTCCAATCCAAAGATTGGATAGTTGGTGAATAATTATCGGCTGAACCCTGCCGAAAAAAGTATCGCACAGCACCTAATGAGGAGCGCCAGCGTCAACCAGGGTCAAACTTTGTTTGAATATATATATATATATATATATATATATATATATATATATATATATATATATATATATATATATATATATATATATATATATATATATATTCACTGAAAAAACCATAGGTTATAGACCATATATAGTTAGGGATTAGCATTTACAAAACCTTATTTTACTCACACAAAACCATTGAAATTCCATATTGCACCAACTATATATCGCGCACCCGCAATCCACTGCTGATGATGTCACATATTACATCATTCATGACATGGTCAGTGACGTCAGTGACATCACTGATGACATCACTGATGACAACATCCATTGACTGTATGTTTCTGTAAAGTTAAAATATGTCTTACATATTGAAGAATGAGTGGATGTATAAGTGTCTGGATGAAGGATTTAGTAGGTGCGTGACTGACTGTATGAGTGAGTGATTAAATGTGTCTTACTAAATTCATGGGTTAGTGACTAAACTGTCTGAATGTGTTCATCAGTGTGTCTGTTGTTTTGTAAGCTGCTGCATGTGTTGATCAGTAGCTATATGAGTGGCTATATGGGTTATTGATTGGTTGCCCAAGTATTTGAATGGGAGGCTGAGTGTGTGTGTGGGTGGCTGGGAGGTGTGTGACTCTGCGCATAGATGTGTAAGCAGTTGATTCACTATGTGTATGAGATCAAGAGTGCATGTGGAAACAGCTATATGGGCGGTTGACTGTGCATGGGTGTGTTGGTGAGTGAATGGATATCTCAGTGCTACATGTGCAAGTAAGTACATATGTAAACACAGTACATGTGAGAGTTGACATATATACATAACTGTGGATAAGAGCCAGTGAATGTGTGAGTGGCTGTATGGATCATTGTGAGCTTTTATCAGGGATTGTATAAGAGAGTAAATATGTGTTAGAATATGTTTGAATAAGTAAGGTGTGTATAACTGTATAGTTGAGGAAATGGAGGTGTGATTGATTCTTTGCATGACTGACTAGGTGTGTGAGTAACTCCATGGATGAGTGACAGTCTGTGAGTGTCTGTATACACTGAGTGTATGTAAGGTTATATTAGAGTCTGAAGAGGTTCATCGTATTATCACATGAGTGATGTCATCAGTGATGTCATCAGTGATGTCACTGACCATGTCATGAATGATGTAATATGTGACATCATCAGCAGTGGATTGCGGGTGCGCGATATATAGTTAGTGCAACTAACTATATATGGAATTTCAATGGTTTTGTGTGAGTAAAATAAGGTTTTGTAAATGCTAATCCCTGACTATATATGGTCTATAACCTATGGTTTTTTCAGTGAATTTTCAAGGTTTTGTAAATGCTAATTCCTAACTATATATGGTCTATAACCTATGGTTTTTTCAGTGAATTTCAATGGTTTTTTAATAGCAAATATCAAAAGTTTTAAAATGTCAAGTACGTGGTAGGTAAAAACATTTTCGTGTTTATGCACGCTGATGTGCTTTGAACGCTGCCCCCCCCCCTTTTCTTTTAGGAGTATTCTCTCTTTGAAGATAGTGAAGGGTAGGTAACGCAGGCCTTTGCCCCCGTTGTAATCCGTCGTGCCTGCTTCCCTCTCCATTTGATTGATTGTTATCCAAGCATTTACTGTTTTGGAATTGGTTCTCTTTGGTTCATTCTCTATTTACAAACAAGCACAGAGTCGCAATACTCTGTTTAGTCTTTGCAGATAGTGAAAAATCGTTAGAAAAAACAAAAGGAATCAAGCAAAATCAGTAGGCCACTAATAGGATCTCTTTTTGACCTCGCTAAAATAGAAACATTAGGAACAACACCTCATGAGAAATATGAAACTAGTGAGAGGAACTGAGCTCGACGCCATGATGGCTGCAAGACAGCTCGGCTCCGCCGCCCACCCCGCCCAAAACAACGACAAACCCTATGCAAATATTATAAATATATACAACACACCAGCAAAGTAACAGGGTAAAACGTTTTATTAAATAACTAATTACATGGCAGCCTGATGCAACATCGATCCAAATGCATGCCGCCGTTCCTGGGATTTCTCCCCGACTACTCTGAGAGCCACTGATTTGAAGAAGAGCTGCCTGCGCTGCCTCCCTGAGCCGCTTGACGGAGGCCCCCGAGGGGCGGTGTGGTGGCGCGGACTCGGAGGGGGTGCTTGGCTCCTGCCCCCTCCCCAAGTCTTGTTGCCCTGGTGTGGCCTGAGATCGCCCCCGACATAGGCGGCCGGCTCCCGGGGTCAGGCGGAACTTTTTGCCTTTTGGTGACTCTTCCATTCTGGACCTTGTCCCACAATCCGTTTGACCTGAAGACACGTCCTGCGGTGCCCTGGTCCGACCATCACATATACCTGCGCCAGGAGACGGCGTGGGGTGCACTGGAAGGGAGAGGCGGCGCGAACGAGCCTCCCCCACCTCCCCAGGTGGAGGTTTCTCAGCTACACCCCAGCGCTTCACTCGGCCAACAGAGTTGCGCCCGCTCTTGCGGCACAGTGCCTCGCTCGGCCAGCTGAATTGCGCCTGCTCTTGCTATTACAGCGTCTCACCCGCCATCCGGCTGAATTGCACCCACTATTGCGGTACAGCGACAGGCGGCTGCCACGGAGCTCACGAAATGGTGGTCGGCTCCACAGACTTAGGCCTGGCCTGCAAGGATGGCTCTGGGCAACCCTGGAACTCGGACGCTTGACTGCTAGGGCATGGGCCCCATTCCCTAAAGCGTCCCCTCAGCCTTGAAGATTCTACAAGAGTCACCGGGGCCCCCGACTCCCGCAGACTTCCGGTGGGGAGCGACTGCCATGATTGCTCGTGGAATGGCCACGACGTAGCCACGGGGTGCTCTCATGCTGACGCCAGCTTCAGTCTGAAACATCCAGAAACACTGTAGACTACCAATTCGATCAGTTCCGATGGAGCCCCAACGTGACCCGGTAGAGAAGATCTTGCCCTCCCCTCTTTGACTGATGGTTCTTGTTGCCTGTCCCTTCTGTTGTCATTTAACAGAACTTTTTGGACTGCTGAAAGGGGTTCTGTTCCGACCGCTGGTTGGTGGAGACATTTTGACTATATTCTGGACCTGCGTTGTCGCGTAATGCGTCATATGACGCGCCGCGTTAGCGCACCCGGAAGTTCTCCGGTGCGCGAGGCGCGAAGCGTAGCTTCCCGGAAGCGATCCGGGGCGCGGCGCGGAGCGCGTAACGTAAGCATAACAGGTCATGTGACTTGTTAATAAAACTTTTCATTCGTTCATTTCACTTTTGGGTTCCTAATGATGTAAGGCTAGGTCATGTGACCTAAAAATAACACTTTTCATTGGTTTAGAACTATTTTTTGTCCCAAATGATGAAAACCCCTCCTTGTTTCCTCACTCTGACTTTCATCTTTGTGAGAGGAAGACTTTTTTCATCACTTAGCAATAGCAAGTGTTGTAGCTTCAGCTGGTGCATCCCCACCACCACCACCACCTCCTAGGAAGAGAGTACCACCTCCTCAGGTGGTGGTTGAGCAAGAGGTGCCCCCCCACACCTTCTTGTTGCCTGATTCGGCCAGCTCAATCGATCGAGCATGAGACTCTGTTGTGATCTGAAGAACCGCTGCCTGCGGTGCCTCCCTGAGCCGCTTGACGGAGGCCCCCGAGGGGCGGTGTGGTGGCGCGGACTGGGAGGGGGCGCTTGGCTCCTGCCCCCTCCCCAAGTCTCGCTCGGCCAGCTGAGTTGTGCCCACTCTTGCGGCCTACGACATGGAGAGGCCGGGGCGTTGACTAGGCGGGGCCTCCGGCCGCAACCACAGCGCCAACGATTGCTGCTGACGGAGGGGAGCCTTGCCGGTGAGAGCCACTGATCTGAAGAACTGCTGCCTGCGGTGCCTCCCTGAACCGCTTGACGGAGGCCCCCGAGGGGCGGTGTGGTGGCGCGGACTGGGAGGGGGCGCTTAGCTCCTGCCCCCTCCCCAAGTCTTGCTCGGCCAGCTGAGTTGCGCCCACTCTTGCGGCCTACGACATTGAGAGACCGAGGCGTTGACTAGGCGGGGCCTCCGGCCGCAACCACAGCACCAACGATCGCTGCTGACGGAGGGGAGCCTTGCCAGTGAGAGCCACTGATCTGAAGATCCGCTGCCTGCGGTGCCTCCCTGAGCCGCTTGACGGAGGCCCCCGAGGGGCGGTGTGGTGGCGCGGACTAGGAGGGGGCGCTTGGCCCCTGCCCCCTCCCCAAGTCTTGTTGCCCTGGTGTGGCCTAAGATCGCCCCCGACATAGGCGGCCGGCTCCCGGGGTCCGGCGGAACTTTTTGCCTTTTGGTGACTCTTCCATTCTGGACCTTGTCCCACAATCCGTTTGACCTGAAGACACGTCCTGCGGTGCCCTCGCAATGCGGCCTGGTCCCTGAATGTGTGCAGGGGGACGGTATTCCTCGCTCGGCCAGCTGAGTTGCGCCCACTCTTGCGGCCTACGACATGGAGAGGCCGGGGCGTTGACTAGGCGGGGCCTCCGGCCGCAACCACAGCGCCAACGATCGCTGCTAACGGAGGGGAGCCTTGCCGGTGAGAGCCACTGATCTGAAGAACCGCTGCCTGCGGTGCCTCCCTGAACCGCTTGACGGAGGCCCCCGAGGGGCGGTGTGGTAGCGCGGACTGGGAGGCGGCGCTTGGCTCCTGCCCCCTCCCCAAGTCATGTTGCCCTGGTGTGGCCTGAGATCGCCCCCGACATAGGCGGCCGGCTCCCGGGGTCCGGCGGAACTTTTTGCCTTTTGGTGACTCTTCCATTCTGGACCTTGTCCCACAATCCGTTTGACCTGAAGACACGTCCTGTGGCCTGGTCCCTGAATGTGTGCAGGGGGACGGTATTGATTGAATCAAGATGGCGGCTTCACACAAAGCTGACTCAAGTGTTGCTGCTGATGCTATGCAGACAAAAACTGGTTTTCAGTTTGTACATTCTTCAGGATTTTTCCATCCAAGGCTGGTTGAGAGTTTGTAGAACGATGGCTTCAGATTTTCAACATACTACTCTTCAACATTCTTCATAAATGTAACAATGTGAGACTCACTAGGAGAACGGCCGTTTATCTTTCCTTTCAAAATGCTACCAACAATATTTTCTGAATGGAAGACACCATCTTGTAGCATAAAGAGCTGCGTCAAGGGTGGTATTGCCCAGAATGTCTTGTTTTCTAGTGCTCGTAATGACGAAGCCAGAACTGCCGAAAGGGATTCTGGTCCTGCCGCTACTTATTGGAGACATTGAACTATACTCTGGACCTGCCTGGCCTCGACCAAAATGGCGCCAGTATGGGAGCGACTTGCAACTCCTTATGACGTTCTAGTTACTTAGCCTTGACGTTATGGGGGATGTATGCGGTCTTTGTGCACATGGCGGGCGGGGAAGGGTACTGACTGGGAATACGGACAACCCTATTCATGTCGATTTTTCATTATTGATTATTGTATTAATAAAGCTTCAAAGTAATGTTACCCATGATACTCGCCCATGGTGTGCGTATGGACGATTTTATTGTAACTGATCCTGTTATACTTTCAATTAAAAAATCAACCTTCACTGATCCTGCAACCGTTTGTCACGTTTAGTTTTTTCAATTAAATGGCTCGCTTGTTACATACTCCTATACCCCTGGCTTTTGAAAGACACCATCTTGTAGAATAAAGGGCTGCGTCAAGGGTGGTATTGCCCAGAATGTCTTGTTTTCTAGTGCTCGTAATGACGAAGCCAGAACTGCCGAAAGGGATTCTGGTCCTGCCGCTACTTATTGGAGACATCGAACTATACTCTGGACCTGCCTGGCCTCGACCAAAATGGCGCCAGTATGGGAGCGACTTGCAACTCCTTATGACGTTCTAGTTACTTAGCCTTGACGTTATGGGGGATATATGCGGTCTTTGTGCACATGGCGGGCGGGGAAGGGTACTGACTGGGAATACGGACAACCCTATTGATGTCGATTTTTCATTATTGATTATTGTATTAATAAGGCTTCGAAATAATGTTACCCATGATACTCGCCCATGGTGTGCGTATGGACGATTTTATTGTAACTGATCCTGTTATACTTTCAATTAAAAAATCAACCTTCACTGATCCTGCAACCGTTTGTCACGTTTAGTTTTTTCAATTAAATGGCTCGCTTGTTACATACTCCTATACCCCTGGCTTTTGACCCTTTCCTACGCGCGGTCTGTACTACCGCCCTCGGGCGATCTATGTAATGAACAGACTACCATTGCCGAAACACAAGGGAATGCATCTCAGAGAGATAAGTCAAGTACGTGGTAGATAAAAACATTTTCGTGTTTATGCATGCTGATGTGCTTTGAACGCTGCCCCCCCCCCCCTCATCATTTAGATTACCACCGCCCATTGCAAAAAAGCGTACCGGGCGCTCCCCACGCAAAAAAAAGATATATTTTTTTTTTTGCCCTGCGGGGCCCTTTTAAAGCCTCCACATCAAACCTAGGGGGTCAGGGAGGATCTACTATGCCCCCTTATGGTCATTGCCCCCTTTGTTTTGGCCTCCTCTTGTCTCTCGATCCTACCGAGAGACAAGATGGCGGCCGCTCCGGACTGTTTAGAATGTTGACAGACACCGGAGAGCCAATCAGCTTCGCTTCGCGAAGTTCCGTTACGCGTCAAGTACGCGAACCGGAGCGCTACCCGGAGCGCTGTTACAGATATATATTTTTTTTTGAACGTTAATTTATCAAAATCCACTGGAGCACATATATTGAGACCTAGCAAAGGCACATCGGGCAAACCATATCTACAATTTTGCCAAGTTTCGTGCAAATCCATTCAGCCGTTCGAGCTAAAAGTGAGGCCAACCGCCCTATGGAAATTAACATGGGAAAAACGCGTTTTGGGACCCCCCTTTTTTCTCGCCCCCCCTTGACGAACCCCCCCCAAATTTTCAGGGGCTGCTCAGACACAAAATGTTCCATTTTCCTGAAAATGTCAGCCAATTCCGTCCACAAACGCCAAAGTTATTAGACATAGAATTTTCAAAAATCCAATAGAGAAAAAATCCTAACTATATATACCTACTGGCGACCGCCAGTAGGTAATATATATATATATATATATTACCTACTGGCGGTCGCTAATAGGTAGGTATAATTAGGACCTAGTTACCATAGGAAAATCGCAACGTTCTATTCCCAATAACTTTGGCACCGATTGACGAATCTTCGCGAAATATTCAAAACTCATAGCCCGCTTCAGTCCGCTCCTATCTTGAAAATCTTGGGGTGATTCGGGAAGCGGGGGCCAAGAAAAAAGGAGATCCCAAAACCTGTTTTCTCCATGCAATTTTCCAAAGGAAACTTTAGACACGGCTACAGCCCGAACTGCTGAACGGAGTTACACCAAATTTGGCAAAAAGGTAGCCCTTGGTTCAGAAAGAGCCCTTTTTGTTAAATGGTGTAAATCTGTTCAGTAGTTTTTTAAATATTATTGGAAAAATAAATATATATATCTGGGAGAAGCCTAACCACACATCTCATCGTGAGATTCGATTTGCTGTCAGCACTTTATCCAAGAAGTGTTGGCAACCATCTTGAAACCAATGTACATGATAGCTCCTCATTAAAAAGCATTGCAGTTATTAGAAGGTTTTAAGACTTTAATTACAATATAAATCATTTGTTGATGGTGCCATACTCATTTTAGGAATTGTGGTGCGTTCTAAGGTAATTTTACCATGTGAAAAAGCCTTCTGCTGGTATATCATGAATCATGTTTGAGAGAAAACTATTTTCTCATGCTTTTCCCACAGAGGTTTGGAAGGTGATCTATAAGCTAAACTGAGAGCATATTTTCAGTAAATTCACATTATCTTTCTCAGTCATGTGAGAATAAAGTCTGACATTCTAAGTAAAACATGTACATCCAACAAGAGCAGAGACTGTCCGTTGATTCCTTTGTGTTCTACTGCAGCTTCCCAGAGTGTTCTAAAGAACAAGTAGAGCGCTAACAGTCCTACTTATGACAAACGTATTGTACACCTGAAGCCATCTTGATTGGAATAAAGTGGTAACTCTTAAAACATTTAATTTAAAAAGGAACAAAATGAGGGGGTTCATTTTGCCATAGAAAGTATGATTAGTGCTACAGAAAGAACAATTAGGGCACATTTTGAGGGACTTCTCAAATCCTTTTCTATTTCATTAAAGAATTCTGACTTGCAGACTGAAACGTGCACTTTCAATACCAGCAGCAGATTTCCCTGGTGAGCAGTAGCTTTACTACCGTGATCTAATAAGCAACTAGAGTGCTAAAATTCTGAATTTATGGCAAATGTGTGACACATTTGAATGCCTTCTTGATGGAATCAAAGTAAAACACTGAAAGTATTTCCTACTGAGGAGACTGTTGTAAATGAGGAAATTAGGAAACTTCATAACAAATAAATCTCCCAAGATGGCCACCAGAGACAAAAGAGCCCAAATGTAGCACAAATATCACCAAGATGTAGCCCAAGTATAGCCCAATGACAGAATGTCCCAGAGTGTTCTAAAGAACAACTAGAGCCCCAACAGTCTTACTTATGACAAAAGTATGACACGCCTGAAGTCATCTTAATTGGAATAAAGTGGTAACACTTAAAACATTTAATTTGCAAAGGAACAAAACGAGGGGGTTCATTTTGCCATAGAAATTATGATTAGTGCTGCAGAAAGAAAAATCAGGGCACATTTTGACTTCTCAAATCCTCTTCTATTTCATTGAAAAATTCTGAAATGCAGACTGAAACATGCACTTTGAATACCAGCAGCAGACTTCCCTGGTGAGCAGTAGCTTTACTACAGTGATCTAATGAGCAACTAGAGTGCTAACATTCAGAATTTATGGCAAATGTGTGACACATCTGAATGCCTTCTTAATGGAACCAAAGTAAAAAACTGAAAGTATTTCCAACTGAGGAGACTGCAGTAAATGAGGAAATTAGGAAACTTCATAACAAATACATCTCCCAAGATGCCCACCAGAGACAAAAGAGCCCAAATATAGCACAAATATCCCTCAGACGTAGCCCACATGTAGCCCAATGACAGAAGTGTGCAAAACACTTTTTATTTGTTGTGTTTTTGCAGTTTTATATAGTGCAGACTTGTCAGGTATTGGAGTGCTTTACATGAGCATTGGTTACATCACACAAGAACAAATTCATTTTGGTTTTAGACATGGGAAGATTAAGTGATTTGACCAGAATCACAGAATGTTGAGCTGAAGCAGAAACTCCAACCTGGTTCCCCAGTTGCAAAGTCTGCAGCTCTGGAAGTAACACCACATTCTCTCCCCTAAGTGCAACATTTAATCAAGTGGTCAACTGGATAAAAAAACATAAAGATACCAAATAATTTAAAAATGCTTTGTCGCTATTTAAAAACTCAGAAGATATGTCCTCATTTTAGTTTTTTAGAGCACTAACCTTAATTTTGATGCAAATAAGACCCTCTCATATATGCAATTTCTAAAGGAAATGCTCTAGGTATTACAGTTTTGATTACATCAAAATGATGTCAGGCGTTCCACACTTTTGTAATAAATATAGAATGTTAGCAATCTAGTTGTTCATTAGGATATTGTTGAGAGGCAGAGGCCAGGGGCATGGACTCTGAAAATTGAAGGCAGGTAGGAGGGTGCAGAGGCAACAATTTGACCACACTGGGCAGGCAGGAAGGGCAGTGGCAGCACAATAGACTATGGAGGGCAGTGGAAAGGGCGGATGGGCAACAACCCAACAATACAGGACTAGCAAGAGAGGCTGTGGCAATATAATAGACCATTATGGGCAGAAGGAAGAGGCAGTGGTAGTACAACCATACATGCCAAGAGACCCGATTCAGCCAGGAAATGTCCAATGTTTTTTAGCCCAAATGGGCTTTATTTGATCTGTCTCCTGTCTACTATCTCCTCTTTTTCGATGTAAGTCAAAGGGGAAAATCAAAACCCCAGTTTTTTTTCAAAATCTCCCTCTTACCAAGTTCAAAATGTTAGCAAGTATGGTACATTGGATCGTGGGAGGCAGAAGGAATTAGGGTAGGGACATGGACTTGGATATCAGAGGACAGGAGGGACAGGAGAGATGCACCAAACTGACCCTACAGGGCAGGCATCAGGTTTGGCCGCAGCACAATACACCACACGGCATGCAGGACGGGAGTGCAGCACAAAAATCCATAGAAAGCAATGGGGAGGGGACAGAACCAAGCACATGGACAACAGAGAACAGAGGGGAAGACGCAATGGTAGCTAGCTAACCATAATGGACAAACAGGAAAGAGACCTGCAGCATAACGGTCCATAAAGGGCAGTAGGGACAGATCTGAGGCATTACAATGGAACAGACAAGACAGGAGGGAGGGTATCGGGGTCCGCACATGGAAACAGAGGGTTGGGGCTAGGGGGCAGGGCAGAAGCAGCAAGATGACCATGGAGGTCAGGTAGGATGGGCACTAGAAGCAAGACACACCATGGAAAGCAACAGTGAGACTATAATGGCATACACACAGACCATGGAGGGACGGTGGAAGAGGGTCAGGGGCAGCTAGCTGACCACACAAGGAAGGTGGAAGGGGCCGTGGCATCACAGAAGACCATGCATGGCAAGCGGGAGGGTTAGAGGCATCAAAATGGCCATGATGGGCAAGAAGGAGGGTAAAGGGGCATGCACAAAGGACCATGGAGGATAGAAGGGAGGGTCTGGACCTGGGCACAGACAAGAGAGTTCAGGCGAAGGGGCCTCACAACAGACCACATGGGGCATGCAGGAGGAGCAGCTGCAGCACAACAGACCAGCGAGGGCAGAAGGGTGTGGCAGTAAAATGGACCATGGAGGACAGGAGGAAGGGGATAGGGGCATGGAATGTGGACAGGCAGGGTGGAGGTGGCAGGGACAGGGAACAGTCATCTGACTATGCTAGGCAGGTGGGAGGGGAGTGGCAGCTCAACAGAACACTCAGAGTAGATGGAACATGGTGGGCAAAAAGGATGGAGCAGGGCCATGCACACAGACATCAGAGGGCAGGGGGGGGAAGAATAGGGGCAGCAAGCTAAGCACAGAGGCTAAGCAGAACCATGCATGGCAGGAGGGAGGAGACTAGTCCATGGATTCAGACAACGAAGGATAGGGAGGAGGAAGATGGGGCAGCAAGCTAACTGTTCAGAGAAGGCGGGAAGGCCAGTGGCAGAACAATGGCCACACAGGGCTGTAATAAGGGCACAGGGACATGGACTTGAACAATGGATGGCTAGGAGGAGGGAAGGCAGGAGCAGCAAGCTTGGGTGCGGGCAGCACAATGCCAGGCCTTGCTTCTAACCCCCATCATCCATTGTGATATGCATCTTACTTAACGTTAAAAAAACCTTCAAAATTGGCTGACGGTATAGTTAGACTCAGATTTCACTCATACACAACCAGTGAAATTCAGCGGTTATAGTTACCTGAGCTAACTATAACTTATGCCCCAGCAATGTACAGCTAATGACTTCAGACATTACATCATTACATCATTCATGACATGGTCAGTTACAGCACTCATGACAATACTCATGACATCTCAAATGAGCTGTGAATGGAATGGAACTATAATCGCTGGAACTTTATTTAGGGATAGTGTGTGTATATTAACACCCCTTTTTTTCTTTTCTTTCCATTATAATACGCAACGTGCCCAGATTAATATGGCAGATAGCCTTTCACTTTACAGTAATATGTACTCCTTGGTACGAAAGCCAAGGGTGTTTGCAGGCAGCCCGGTGGCAGTGGGCTGGCTTGCGGACATTGAGAGGGCTGAGAGAGAGAGAGAGCTTCTCTTACGCATTTCCTGCATTTCTTGCATTTCGCCCCGCTGATTGCGAGCGGTGGCGTTTTTATATAACGCATTGTTTTTAAATTGCATTCTCACCCTACCTTTTGTTATGCAGGTCACTAACTTTGTTCTTTAGTTCCAGAGGTGAGCTGCTGGCTGGGGGCTGATTGTTATCGCGGGTTCCCAGCGGCAGCGGGCGCCATCTTTGCTTGGGCTTACCTTCAGCATAGTGTATCCCTGACACTCCACCCTCGTTCCGCCCCTATTTAGGAGCGTGATTCGCCCCTCGCTTAGTGTTTGCAGGCAGCCCGGTGGCAGTGGGCTGGCTTGCGGACATTGAGAGGGCTGAGAGAGAGAGAGAGCTTCTCTTACGCATTTCCTGCATTTCTTGCATTTTGCCCCGCTGATTGCGAGCGGTGGCGTTTTTATATAACGCATTGTTTTTAAATTGCATTCTCACCCTACCTTTTGTTATGCAGGTCACTAACTTTGTTCTTTAGTTCCAGAGGTGAGCTGCTGGCTGGGGGCTGATTGTTATCGCGGGTTCCCAGCGGCAGCGGGCGCCATCTCTGCTTGGGCTTACCTTCAGCATAGTGTATCCCTGACACTCCACCCTCGTTCCGCCCCTATTTAAACGGCTATTATGTGTCAGCGCAGCGGACGAGCGCAGCGGGCGCGACGTAGGCGTGCCGGAGTTGCGCCTGAGTTAAGCCCGTCTGCGCCCGTCCGTGGCCGACTGGGGCATGGGGCATGTCGCTCTTTCTCTCCTCACCTATCCCCATTCATCTCTTATTTCATTTCATGATCCTGCACTTCCCCCTCCTGAGTCCTCCCCCAGGCTTGCACTATTCGGCCTGTTTACGGCCAGAAAAACTTTCCCTGAGATTACTTCCTTATCACCTACCGCCAGGCCTCCTGCCCTGGGTCCCAAGATCTGTAGTTCTCCATTGGTAAGAGCTCCTAATCCTCCTCTATCTGTGATGTACCTCAACACCCGGTCTCTGGTCAGTCACCAGTCAGACATTTTCTATCTCCTGGGTTCGGAACAGCCTGACATCTTGTTTCTGACCGAGACCTGGCTCACAGACGACTCTTCTCCTGATATCCTGGCAGCCATCCCTTCGGGATATTATATATTGCAAGCCAACCGCCCCTCTGGTAAAGCTGGTGGTGGGGTTGCAGCCATCATCAGGCACTCCATTCGTTTCTCCCCAGTGCCCACTCCCAGCATCCCTATGACTGACTGCCTCGTACTCAGATTGGAGCAGCCTGGGTCTTCACTCATATGTGTTTTAATTTATCGCCCCCTCCAATCTATGCCTAGTTTCTCAGTCCAGTTCGGCGACCTTATCTCCCAGCTCACCATCAACAACGCTAACGTTTTGGTCCTGGGCGACTTCAATTACTGGCCGTCGGACACCCATGAAACCTCTGACTCATTGGCCTTTTCAGACCTCATGTTGGGTTTAAACTGTATCCAACATATACACTCACCCACACATGTTAAAGGCCATATTTTGGACCAGGTCTGGACCTCTTCCCTAGACATCTCTGCACCCCTCATTCTCCCTTGCCTCTGGTCAGACCACTTTTTAATCACTTTTACTTTAGCCATGCCCTCCCCCGTCACTACGGTCCGAGAATCCAACTTCCTGGCACGCAACTGGAACAAGGCTGATCTCAATAAAGTCACTTCCCTTCTTAGTTCATCTGCCCCACTCACTACGGGACCTACTATTTCCACTGATTCTCAGTCAGAGAACCTCACCCAATGGCTTATCTCCACTGCTGACTCGGTGGCACCTTTAAAACCAGTCAAGACGAGGCGCAGTCATGATGCCCAAAGGTGGTTCACCGAGGAACTCAGAGCATTAAAACTCAGTCTCCGTCAGGCAGAAAGGCGCTGGCGTCGGGGATACTCCCCCGAGACAAAAGAGATTTTTTCCTCTCGGCTGAGAGAGTATAAGTCAGCAATAACTCTGGCTAAATCTCGCTATTTCTCTAATAAAATCCTGGACTCCTCAAACAAGTCCAAGGACATATTTTTAATTGTTGAGGAATTGTCCAACCCGGCGAGAGTTACCATTGCTCCCCTCCCTTCCCAGTCCTTGTGTGACTCCCTGAACCAATTCTTTGTGGACAAGATCATTAAGATTAAAACTAGCATTTCTACCCTAGCCTCACCCGTCCCCCCCCCGCCCAGTGCCCCCTCCCACTCCAATACTCACACCTTAACCCAGATCCCCCCTATTTCAAAGGTCAATTTTCTTTCACTTCTGCATAAAGTCTCCTCTGGCTCCCCTAGCGATTGCTGCCCCCCCTCGGCCCTTCGGGAAGCCTTCACTTCCTGTCCTGAACCGCCCCTAGCCCTCTTAAACAACTCTTTGACTACTGGGGAGGTTCCTGGATCCTTCAAACAGGCCGAGGTGGTTGCCATTATGAAAAACCTTCGGCAGACCCGTCCATCATGAGCAACTATCGCCCAATTTCCCTCCTCCCTTTCCTCAGCAAAGTTCTGGAGTCACATGTCACTCAAACCCTCAGCACCTTTGTGGAAGACTCGTGTGTTTTAGACCCCCAGCAGGCTGGGTTTAGACCTGCGCATTCCACAGAAGCAGTTATCCTTTCTGTGATGGACGGATTGCGCAGGGGGGCCGACTCTAACACCTGTCAAGCCCTGGTCCTCCTGGACCTGTCGGCCGCCTTTGACACGGTCGACCATGACATCTTGGTCGACCGTGTCAGAGAGGCTGGCATCCAGGGCACCGCCCTGGACTGGGTTCGGTCTTTCTTGACTCAACGCCATCAAGCAGTCAGGCTGTCCCAGTTCTCCGCTACTCAAGTCGAGCTGACTTGTGGTGTCCCACAGGGCTCTTCCTTATCCCCCCTCCTCTTTAATTTGTACCTGGCCCCGTTAATCCGTTCCCTCCGTAGGTTTAATGTCTCCGCGTTCAATTACGCGGATGACATCCAACTGGTTTTTACCATCGACTCCTCTGATGAATCTATCACTACTTTTCAAAACACCCTCTGTTTCATCAGTAATTGGATGGGCTCAAACCACCTGAAGCTCAACCCCGACAAGACCGAGCTGGTTCTTGTCGGGGGACCCTCCAATCCCTGGCACCCCTCCTTCTGGCCTGCAAGCCTTGGCAGTCCTCCCTGCCCTGTCAATTCAGCCAAAAGTCTGGGAGTCGTCATTAGCAGTGACCTCTCTATGACGCCCCAGATAAGCGCCGTAGTATCCTCAAGCCACTTCCAACTCAGGAAAATACGCAAAATCTCTCGCCTACTCACCACCGATGCCCTCATTCTGGCCCTGCTTGCGTTAGTCATGTCTAGGCTTGACTACGCAAATGCACTATATGTAGGCATTCCTGCTTATCAACTCAGGAGACTCCAGTTGATCCAAAATCAGGCCGCCCGCCTGATTCACCACCAACCCAGAGATCAACATGTTCGCCCCCTTTTAAAAAGTCTCCATTGGCTTCCGGTATCTGCCCGCTGCAAATTCAAGCTTGGCTGCATTATCTCTAAATCCCTTGCAGGTCACAGCCCCCTTTTCATTTCTTCCCTGCTTCACCCGTATGCCCCTCTTCGAACCCTTCTGTCATCCCAGATGGCCCTGTTATCAGTTCCCAGATTCAAGAGGAAGAAAAATGGTGGTCTTAGGTTTTCATTTTTAGCCCCGTCTTTTTGGAACTCCCTACCCCTTTCTCTTAGGTTGCCCTCTCCTTACTCCAAGTTTAGATCCTCCCTTAAAACGTTCCTCTTCACTGAGTCTTATAATTAGCTGCTATTTTATGTCTCTCTTCCCTGCTCCCTCAGCAAAGCGCCAAGGAACCTAATGGTGTTAGCCGCGCTCTAAAAGTTTATTTAACATAATATAACATAACATGTTGATGTTTGCAATTCTAAGTATGTTTATTATGAATAAGTCACATTGACGAACATACAGGTATGGCGGTCACGGGGCAGGATATGCTGAAATGACATTGTGTGCATATTAAAACTTGTTTTCTTTTCTTTACAGTATCAATTCCTGAATTTTCACATTGTGACCGCCAGCTTTTTGGATTAAAGTAATATGTAGTCCTTTGTTAATGTTGGCAACCTTAGGCATTTGTACATTTAAATAAGGATGCTACAATGACGTCTTGTATCATTATCAAGGTTCGGACGAGCCGAAACGTGTGGATCACGTCCTTTGCAGATTAAAAAATTCCAAACTACAACCTGAGTTCTGATTCCTTCCTTGTAAGAGTGAGAGGATAATAAATACATATATATAAAATTCACTGAAAAAAACACAAGTTTCAGGGACATTATAGTTAGAAATTAGCATTTGAAAACACCTCAGAAATTCACTGAAAAAAACAAAGGTTTCATGGACGTCATAGTTAGTTGGACATTTCACTCATACAAAACAAGAGAAATTCAGCCGTTATAGTTAGTTGTGCTAACTATAACCCGCGCCCCCGCAATGCACTGCTGATGACATCACATATTACATTACTCATGACATGCATCACTGTTGACATCTCAAATTACATCACTGATGACATGATCCACGTGATCATCTGATGCACCTCCTCACACCATAAAATACAGATTACCGTTCTCGAAACCATAGACACACCAATACTAGCACAGCTACAAGATTCTGTGCACTATGCATGCAGACCTCTAACAAGCTACATACTAATGATATTCTCTTCTAAATACCCAGTTAGTACCTATGCAGTCTAGGAATCCTTCTGTCTGTCCCATGCACTTCTGCATTTACTCATCCAGCACTATCTACGTATGCTATCACTCCACCAATACCTAAGCACTTATAAATTCAGCACGCAATTTCTTTGCAACACTGAAATTACTTCAGTTATTAGTCGTATACTTAAGGAATGGCGTAGTCACTAACACAAGTGCAGGTACAATATTTTGTACACTATGCATGCACACCTCTAACCAGCTACAAACTATTGATACGCGCTTCTTAATACCCAGTTAGTACCTATGCAGCCTAGGAATCCTCCTGTCTATCCTACTCATTTCTCCAATCACCCATCCAGCACTATCTACTTATCCCATTACTTCAATACCTAAGCACCTATGAATTCACTATCCACTCTGTTTTTAATACTGTAATTATTCTAGTTACTAGCATGAACTTATGGAATGGCCGAGCTACTAACACAAGTACAGCGCAATATTTTGTGCACTATCCTAGCAGACCTCTAACTAGCTACATACTATTGATACACTCTTCTAAATACCCGGTTAGTACTCATGCAGTGTAGGAATCGTCCAGTCTGTCCCATGCACTTCTTTAATCACTTATCTACCACTATCTACTTATCCTATCACTCCACCAATATGTAAGCACTTATAAATTAAGTGTTCACTCTGTTTGCAGCACTGTCATCATTCGAGTTACTAGTGGTATTCTATAAAATGACCTAGGCATCAACACAAGTACACATAAAATATTCTGTGCATAATCCCTACAAATCTTTAAGCAGATACATACTATTGATCCACGCCATTAAATACTGAAGTAGTACCCATGCAGTGTAGGATACCTCCTGTCAGTCTAATGCAATTATTTAATCACCCATCTAGCACTATGTTCTTATTGTATCAGTCTGCCAATACCTAAGCACTTATGAGGCAGATTTACAAGCACCCTGCGCCACCAGTACGTCACTTTTTGTAACGTAGTGATGGCGCCAGGCACTCCTTCATATTTACAAGGAGAGGAAAAGCCACCCTGCATGGTTTTCCTCTCCTTGTAAATATGCCCCCATCATACACAGAACTTTGCGTTGAAGGGGCGCTCCATAGGTGTTGCTCTGAATGGTCCGACACAACTCCCATAGAACAAGACACATCTCCAGATTTATGAGAAATCGTAAATCTGGAGATGTGTGTGAATGCTGCGCCATCCTAGAGTTGGTGTAGCAAGGCACAACGAGAATTGTTTTAATTTCTCCTCATTTTTTCCTCTTTGAATGCATGCTGCATTCCGCAGCATACATTGAAAGAGGAAAATGCCTTTACTGATTGTTTCCGCACAACACAGACATACTTGCACCATGGTGCAAGTGTGCCTGTGTCACCGCATGGCTGCAGTTTGTGCAGCATTGTAGAGGGAAGCACAGAGTTTCAACATATTCATGTACATATGTCACATCCCTGTGCATCGGAAGTGGCACAGTGCAGTGCAGCTAAAGAGCTTGCAGTGTCACGCTGCAGTACTTCCTCATAAATCTTCACCTATAAATTCACCATACACTACTAATGCATTCTTTTAGTCAATCATGCTGTATACATATATTCAACTAAACTTTCACACATTACCTTGCAATTATAGTTATTTCTTTAGCCAGATAAGGTAGTTCTGATAAGAACTTTTTTGTTTCTTCTTTTTTCTTTTGTATTTTATTTTACAATTTTTTTCTTTTTTGGGGTGTTTTTTCAAAAAATGAAGCAAAAAAGAACGAATAAAACAGGAAACTTTTGGAATTACTTATCATTCCAAAAACAACAAAAAACTAAATTAACAACGATGGTTGCGTTGCGCAGCACAAACTACATACCCCGAGAGCATATAAGTTTCTTACACTTCACGCAGTGTTACTCAAGAAAGGTGAATTCTGGCCTAATGTCCATTGCAGGTGTTCCTGAGGATGCTCCAGAAGTACTTGCCACAGCAGGTGAGGGGTTCAAAGCAGCTCGCCTCATTTCCTCCCGAGCAAGTTTGAGAGGATGTGTGGTCTGGAGATGCTTGTACATCGAAGCAGTGCCACAAGAGTATTTTTTTTCACTGCCCTTTGACAGGACTCAGTCACAAATTTTGCACGTCACCTTTCTTGCATTTACTTTCTTCTCTCGAGGCGGAAAAGTGAAGAATGTCCACATGACAAATTCTAGCCTCTGTGGACGTGGTGCCTCCTGCAATAATTCTTCTTCACAAGATACTGCCTCCTGCTGCTGTCCAGATGCCATTTTGTTTGATATTTTTAGAAAAACACCCAAAAAAAAACAAGCAAAAAGGGTTCTTGTAGGGAAAGAGATCTGTCTCTCTAAAGATGCTCCAACAAGAATGATTAAAATGGGTGGGGTCCTTCAATAGTTACAGTGGGAAATGTTATGAACCAATGAAATCTTTTTTTTTTTTAGTTCACATGGGATCCGCGGACTCTGCGCTCACGAAGCATGCACCAGTCGCGACTTCGAGAAAATATATTTAAAAATAATAAGTTCAAATATATAATTTTTAGGAATATCTTAGATAATCTCTTGCCCTAATATGTATAATAAAGACACATACATATCCATGTGGGTAACTCTGCAGTTCCGGTCCTCCTCTATGCAGACGATGCGGTACTGCTGGGCCGCACAGGACTGGGGCTGCAGAGACTTTTAGATTCTTTTGGTGGCTTTATGGAATCATTAGATCTGAGGGTGAATAGTAAGAAATCTCATGTCATGGTGGTGGGAAAACGGCTAAAAACACACAAAACACTGCCCTTTTCCTGCAATGGTGTAGTTCTATCTATTGTCCCAGTATTTACGTATCTTGGTGTCATTTTTGACTCAAAGGGAAACTGGCCCCTCAAATAAATGCAAAATGCTTAGCGGTCGCAAGATCGTCCTCTGCCTTAATGGACTTTGCAAGGTGGCTGGGATCTAGGCCTATGGAGGCACTTTTATCTATTTATAAATCCAAATGCCTTTCTATAGCGCTGTACGGGGCCTCACTATGGGGCTATCTGCAACCGGATAAATTACAAAAATTGAGAACACGTTCTTAAGGATCCTGTTAGCTGTCCCTCAATCCACGCCTGTGTTTAACTTACATACTGAGTTGGGACTGAGCTACATCTCTGATCTCATACGCTTAGCCCCAATAATGTGTTGGGCTAAAACGTGGATAAACAAGGAGATTTCACTGAATCATGCTATTTTAAAAGATGTAATGGCACTTGAAAAAGCACATAAAATACCCTGGTTATCTTATATTAGAGATGTCTTTGCTAAACTGGGGCGGCCAGAGCTTTATTATTCCCGCATCTGTTGCAAAAAAGTGATCTGAAGTGGATAAAGATTAATTTTATTAGGATGGTTGAGCAAGAGCGGGAAAATGTGGAAATGAATAAACCTCTCGTCAGATCCAATTATGTTTTAAAGACTACTCCACATCTAGAACCATACCTCAGAATTGTATCAATACCACACCACCGACATATCTTAATTAGATTTAGACTAAATATTGTTCAGTATACTCTGGGTATTTCACATGTGTGGGGGAAACCAGACCTTACACCCCCCTGTAGTTGTGATAACGTCTCTACCCAAACCCTTCTGCATTTCATTATGTTTGTCAGCACTATTCTGATATCAGGAAGCAACACCTAGTGCCACTGTTAAGAGAAGCAGGGTTTACCCAAGTTAAACCAGCACTGATGTTTTTACAACTGTTAAGCACTCCGAAAGTGATGTTTGGGGTTGCTAGCTTCCTGGTGGCTGCTGTACGTAATAAGAACAAGAGAGTGGCATTTAGAGACTTGGAGAAGTGATCATATCCCTCTGTTAATGATTTTTGGTATTTTTAACTTTTAGATATGCCCTTTAACACCAATTGCTTCTGTGTAACCTTTATACGTTATATGCATAATACTGTATATTAATTATGATAATATTTTAATGTTTTTAATATTTTTGTATAATGTACTTCTGTGGCTGCTTTTATGATTTTTATTAATCAAAATAAAGTGCTATTGACTTGACTTGACTTGACACATACATATCATTTTAGAATATAATTTTTTTTTGCTGCAGTCACGCACCTAGCGCGCCCCAGCACGTATATGACGTCACGCGGGACCCGCCACCACGTAAGCGTTGCGTACCGTAATGCTCATCTGTCGTGAATGTGCAGGAGCAGGAGTAGCGGACTGGTAGCATACCAATCGCGCACATCACGTAACAATAAATGTATATGATGTAACTGAAAAACACGCAGCCGTCACACACCATATGTGGATCCTTCACGAAATTTCTAAAATGGCGGCTAGAATCCACACACCCACCGTGATGTGTACGCTTTGGGTGCGTGACTCCGAAATTTTTTGGGGAAAAAAAAGAAAATAATATAAATATATTAAAATAAAGAAAATAAAACAAAAACATGAAACAATATTTCAGTTGGAATTTTTTGTAAAAAAATGTTTGGGCAATTTTCAGAAAAACATATAATGGTATTTAATGAATAAAATATTTATAAATAAACAGTTAAAAAAACTGTTGAAAATCAGTACAAAAAATAGGTATAGCTACTATTACACTTAAAAATTTGTATTAAAAAAACCTTTGAAATTCACTGAAAAAACCACAAGTTTCAGAGCAGTTATAGTTAGAAATTAGCATTTAAAAAAGCTTTGGAATTCACTGAAAAAAACCATAGGTTTCAGAGACGTTATAGTTAGAAATTAGCATTAAAAAAAAACCTTAGAAATTCACAGAAAAATCCATAGGTTTGTGGGGTGTTATAGTTAGCTGGACATTTCACTCGTACAAAACCATAGAAATTCCTTTGTTATAGTTAGTTCTACTAACTATAACTCGCGCACCCGCAATGCACTGCTGATGATGTCCCATATTACATCATTCATGACATGGTCAGTGACATCACTGATGACATCACTGGTGATATCTCAAATGACATCACTGATGACATCATCCAGTGAATGTGGTTTAGTTTGAAATTTAAATATGTATTATATATATATATACCAATCTGTATTGAAGATACGGTGGATATATAACTGTCTCTAATTCCACCTCCATATGAAGCACTCTCGGGCGGGTGTGTGTGTGCGGCTGTGGTTTCTGCAATTTATTATCGCTCCTATTTCCTTTGCTCAAAGAAAATCAGCAATCGCTGGGGCATTTGAAGAAATGTATTCTCCAGCAACAAGCAGCAAACGTGTTTCGGCGATCTGCCTTCTTCGGTGTTACTGACACACCGGAAGAGACCATGTTTAAAAACATAACAATCAAGAAGTGACAAGGGCGCTTGCGCCACCGTGAGCGCCATTTTGTAATGTCTTATTTACATACATTGTGTATAAAGCGGCTCAATTCATTACAAATAATTGTATTTCGCCACAGTGTTACATCTATTCATAAGAATCATAATCAATTGATACATTTATTATAGATTTGATGCCCAAAGTTCATACCCTTCTAGACGGACGCCTTAGAGAGACACGTCTTTTACCACCGCGATTTATTCATGGTGTGATACGGATGTTTACAAACGGAAGCAACAAATTAGGATCTTCAGCAGTTGTCGTCACCCCGAGACGCGCTCTATGTTGATGTAGGAGCCCGCGGGCCCAACCCCTAGCCTGAAATGGCTGCCACTCATTGAAGGTGGCTTTCTGTTACCCCCTCCCCCACACCACACCCATAACCCTTTTACTATTTGAACAGGCTTTACATTTCCTGCACGGAAAAAAACCCTTTCATTTCCTTCAGTATACTTATCTGATGCTGTACTTTTTCAAGGTGACTTTTTACAAGCATATCTCTTAACTATCTCGGCTTCTTGAAGTTCACCAAGGGATACGCAGGAATGTCATCACAGATGGTGTTATCTGTTTTTAGCCAGTTCTTCTTAAGCATGCATTTCAAAAAGTTGAATTCTGCGGAGTACGTAGTTACCATCCTGAACTTGCCCTCTTTTTCATTTTTTAAATGTTTGTTCATGTCCATCAATAATTTATCCCTGGTGGATCCCTTTTACTCTGTTAAATGTCTCTTCCAATGCTGTCAATTCATATCCTCTTAACAAAAACCTAGCCATACAATCCTTAGCTGCAACTTCGAAATCGCACTCTCTCGTGCTATTTCTTTTTAATCTTAAGAGCTCACCATAAGGTATATATACACTGTACCACTGAATGTCAGGGGTGGGGATCGTTTGAGACGACTGAGGAGGCTCGAATCGAGATATATTATCAACTTGGTGACTAAATATCCCAGAGGTTTGAATAGTGGGGAGGAGATGGCAGTGCATCTAGGTAAATGAACTGAAATTACAAACTGTAAACATGTCTGAGTTTAAGCTATATGACTTTTCTATATGAAATATGGATTTCTGCAGAATTTTTTGTGCATTGGGTTACCTCTTGTTTAATGTATTTTGACTATGGGGATGATCCAATGCATTGGATAACTGATTTGAATACTGTGTATATATATATTAATTGGGTAGCTGCTGGAGTATTGTAGATTCGGATATATTGACATCTAGTGTATGAATTATTATTGGTTTCGATTAGAATTACAAAGCTTGAATTTCGTATATCAACCTTCAAGGGACAATAGCCGATCCACGGCTAGATAACTGTGTAATGTGTATTTTTGCATTGCGTTACACCTAAGCATGGGCGGAAAATCCGTTTCGCTCGCGGATTTTGCGGATTTTCGGTAAATTCGCAATCCGCGAGATTCGCGAATCTCCCGCAAAATCCGCAAATCCGCGAGCAGCGGATTTTGCTCGCACTGTTCGCGTGAGTTCGCGGCTTCCCAGTACAACTTCGCGCCCCGCGAATAAGTGCAAAATTGCAGAAATACGATCTTAGCAAAACTGAAACTACTTACCAGGTTCAAAAGTTCAGGCTCATCATTAGTAGCCATTTCCTTTAGTGCTTCCTGAGGGGCCCCTCCAGAGTTCAGTTGCCAGTTGCAACTATTATGTGACCCTGCTCTGAACCTCAGAATAGTTACACATATGCCACAAAGGTCCTGAATTACAGCTAAGGGAGACAAGCAGGAGCCAGGCTGGAAGTTCAAATCCATTAATCAGCCCCTAATTCATTATTGTCAGTTGGGGCAGGGCAGGTGTTGTAACTAATTTTGCAACAATGAAAGCACTTAGCAAGTGCAAAAGATCACTAATCAGGAAGCACTAAGGAAGCAGGTGCCAGCTAAAAAAATATTCTGTGACACATTAATCAGCCCCAAATTAATTCAGGTCACTTGAGGCAGGGAAGGTGTGCTTGCGTTGCCACAATAATGTACACTGACTGGACAACCAGAGGGTGCTGTGATGAAACAGAGGGTGGCATGGGTGGGCCAGAGGGTGGCATGAGTAGTCAGAGAGTGGCAGTGGTGACAGAGAGTGGCAGTGATGAAGAAGAGTGTCCCAAACAGGCTGGACACATAGAAACAACAAGTTCGCGAAACTTGCGACCCGACAGGTAAGTTCGCAATTTGCGACATTGTACAAAACCCTCGCGAACTGGCAGAAACCCGCGCAAACACAAAAAAAAAAAATCCGCAAATTCGCGAGAATTCGCGGATTTTGCGGATTGCGAGTTCGTAAATCCGCAAAATTCACGAACGCGAGATTCGCAAAATTCGCCCATGCTTAGTTACACCTCTGTATCTTAATGAACCGATTTGCGGCAGGTATAACATGTTTATAATTGCATTTGTAACACACTCTAAGATGGTGTCTTATTGGATACAGAGGGTTTGGGCCCTTGTTTGTTACGATGAAACTGTCAATGCTTTATTAGTGTGCATGAGTCTAGTGTCATCGACACTGACAAAGGCTAAACGCCGGAACGCGTTTGTTGTTATCGATTAAAATACCCCATTGAAACTTGCTACCCTCTAGAGTGCTGTCTTTCCTGGGGAGTCACAGGAAAATTGAGCGTCATATACATATATATATATTCACTGAAAAAACCCGTAGGTTTCAACCAGTTATAGTTAGCTGTAAATTTTACTGACATAAAACCATTGAAATTCCCACGTTATAGTTAGTTGGACTCACTATAACTTGCGCACCTGCAAAGCACTGTAGATGATGTCACATATTACATCACTCATGACATGGTCAGTGACATCACTCATGACATCACTGATGACACCATCCAGTGAATGTGTGTCTTTCTGAAAAATAAATATGTTTTATATATGTATATATAAAGGTTGATGGAAGAATAAATGTTTAAATACGTGTCTAAATGGATTTTTTTTTATTGATTGGTTAACTTAGTGAATACATATATTAGTGAGTAATGTTTAAATATTTAAATATATGTATCAGTGTTTCACTTTGTGTATAAGAGTCTGCATGGGTTGGTGAGTAGCTACATGTGTGTGTACATGGGTTATTAGATGATTTTTTAGTATCAGTATGAGTGTCTGTATGGTTTGGTGGGGGTGTTACTTAGCACATAGATGCATTAATGACTGACTCACTGTTTGTATGTGTTTTGAAGACAGCATATGTGCAGGACTGTATGGGTATATGAGTGTGTATATGTGTGTGTTAGTGAGTGAATGACTGTCTCACTAGTGTCTTTATCAGTAATGACATACGTTTTAATCTAGTATATTTGAGTATTGATGTATATAAGTGAGTATATGTGAGAATGAGAGATTGAAAGAGTCCCTGTTTAAATAAGTATATTTTCTATAAGTGATTGTTTAAGAGAGTAAGTATGTGTAAGTTTCCTTAGATGTAAGGTGGTAGTGTGTGTATAGCTGAATATGCAAATAAATGGATGTTCAATAGTTTATTTGCATTTGTGAGTATGTGTGTGAGTAACTTTTGGATGAGTGTCGGTGTGTAACAGGATGTGTAGGTGTATCACTACATATGATGAGTGCGTATATGTATGAGTGACTATATAAAACTGTTGGTGAATGAGTGGATGTGTATATAGATGGTGGAATTACTGATTTGGTTGTTGTAACTGGTATGGGTATCTCCATTTTTTTGAAAATGTTAGTTTCTCTTTTTGAATATGTGTTTCAAGGGTTACATTACACTGAAAGGAGGTCTGTCACTCTCTCACAAGGATGGTGTCATCAGTGATGTCATGAGTGATGCCACTGACCATGTCATGAGTGATGTAATATGTGACGTCATCTGCAGTGCATTGCAGGCGCGCAAATTATAGTGAGTCCAACTAACTATAAAGTGGGAATTTCAATGGTTTTATGTCAGTAAAATTCCCAGCTAACTATAACTGGTGTGAAACCTATGGTTTTTTCATTGATTTTAATAGGTTTTTTAAATGCTAATGCCTAACTACAACTGGACTGAAACCTATGTTTTTTTCAGTGAATTTCATAGGTTTTTTAAATGCTAATTCCTAACTATAACTGGTGTGAAACCTATGGTTTTTTCTGAGAATTTCATAGGTTTTTTTAAATGCGAATTCCTAACTATACATAAGGCCCCAAACCTATGTTTTTTTCAGTGAATTTCAAAGTTTTTTAACAGCAAATGTCTATAGCTATGAAATGTAATATTTTTGAAAATGAATCCTATATTATATGTTTATGTAATACAATTTTTTTTATGTATATTGTTCTTTTTTTTTTTTGGCCTGGAGCGCTCCCGGGGCACGTACCGGTGAGCGCCCCGGAAAACGCAGTTTTTTGAAGTGCCCCGGTGCGCGTACCGGGGAGCGTCCCGTTAGCCCCCATGCCGCGCACGAAAACATCATTGTGACGTACCGCGTAGCCGCGTCCGCGTGATACGCACGGCGTAAACGCACCCGGAAGCACTCGAGCGCATACGATCGCGCTACGTAAGCATCCGACGCGCTTACGCGACGCGCCCCTGGGCGCGCCCCGGGGTGCGTAGCGTAAGCGCATCGGGTCATGTGACCTGAAAATAACACTTTTCATTGGTTCATAACAGTTTTGGTTTCATAATGATGAAACCCCGGGTCTTGTGACCTGAAAATAACACTTTTCTTTGGTTCAGGACATTTTTTTTTTCCAAATGATGAAAGCCCCCACCTTTTTTCCTTATTCTGACTTTGTCTTTTGACTGAGGAAGACCTGTTTGGAGATCTTTGTGTTATATTTTGTACTTTAAACTGGCTACAGTAGCAGCAGCAGCTGGAGCATCTGCACCACCACCAAGAGGACCACCACAACATCACATTGGTGGTCAAGAAGAAGAGGAGGAGGAGGAGGGGAGGAGGTGGCTGGCAGAAGACAATACCCCATGCAGGCCAAAGCAGCACATTATATGGGAGTTTTTTTCCATCCCTGAGGGAAAGAAGAAAGTGAATGCGCCAAAGGTAACTTGCAAAATCTGTGGCATTGAACTTTCAAGGGGGAACCCTAATAAAAAATATTCATTTGGTAATAGCACCATGATCCGGCACATGGAGCGCAAGCATCCCAACAAATATGCTGCGGCAGAGGTGAGAGAACTGGCCAGCAACCCTCCCCAATCTTCACCCAGCACCTCCAAACGAAAGCAACCCACACCATCGGGACCAGAGACAAGAGAGATGGTCCCTTGCATTCAGCCAAAGTTTGGAAATTACAAGATAACTTGTATTTTTTGTGGGAAGACCATCAGCTATGGTGAGCAGAGCATAACGCTCATCAACCGTGCTGGTGACAACCACAAATGCCCCAAAAATCCTTAATTTTTTCCTAATTTTTTTTTGCTCCAGTTGAGCCGTTTTCAATTCCCTGTTTTTTGTTTCTCCCCATAAAAAAGAAAATATATATATATAAAATTGTTCATAAAAGCCAAAAAAAGTACAAAATGTTCAAAAAAATTTAAAAAAAAAAAAAAACAACAAAAAGAAGAAAAAAAACAGTTCTTTTTAGAACTACCTCCAAATTTAAAAAAGGCTACATTTTTTAAAAACTCTATCATTTTTTCCCCATGGTACGCTCCCCGGTGCGCTCCCCGTTGCGCGTACCGGGCGCTCCCCCTGCGCAAATCAAAACCCCTTATGGTTATTTCCCCCTTTGATTTTGCCACCTCTTGTGTCTCCATCCTACCGAGACACAAGATGGCGGCCGCTCCGGACTGTTTCGAATGTTTACAGACACGCGAGAGCCAATCAGCTTTCCGTGCGCAAGTCGCGAGGTGAGCCCGATGCCCTCCCCGGTGCGCGTACTGGGGCGCGGCTATAGATATATATATTTTTTTGAACCTAATGTACTCAAAATCCACTGGAGCACATATCTTGAGACATAGCAAAGGCACATCGGGCTACTATTCCCTACAATTTTGCCAAGTTTGGTGGAAATCCATTCAGCCGTTCGGGCTAAAAGTGAGGTCGACCGCCCTATGGAAATTAACATGGGGAAAACACGTTTTGGGACCCCCCTTTTATCTCGGCCCCCGCTTGACGAATCCCCCCCAAACTTTCAGGGAAGGACCGGAGCACCGCGAGGCAAATTTGAGGAAATTTTCAGGCAGATTCCTCAACCGGCGCATTCACAATAGAATGTTGAGATTTTCTATTGAAAATAATCCTAACTATAACTCCCTACTGGCGACCGCCAGTAGGTAATATATATATATATATATATATATATCAAACAAGTGCAACCTCCCAGGCTCCGACCACAGCGACCCAGGAAATCACGCGGATCCAGTAATTATTAAAGCACAGATTTTATTTAAAAGCTGAACCAAGCAATCTGACGCGTTTCGGGCATCCGCCCTTGCTCACAGACAATCAGAGTTGGAAATGCTTGCGTTTTAAATACTAACTGCTAAACAGTGAGAAAGTGCATTTTTTTCTTTTTTTTCGTCATACACCTCGTGGTAATAGAGAGCGAGGACAAACTACTTGCAATGCATAGCTTAGTCTGTTTTCCAAACATTTTGAAGTGACAACAGTTGGAAAAATTCATTAACTGGTTTAAATCCACATTTTGAATTGACAATAATGAAAACCCATGTTATAAAAGTTAGAAATGTAAGAAAACTTTTTTACAGCTTAAAATGCAAATACCAAAAAATTGTATATAGAAAATATATATACAAGGCCCACGCCTACATTAAATATTGATAGTGCAAAATTGCGAAATAAAGTGCAAAGTGCATCATTTAAAAAGAGTTGTAAATGTTATAATAGATGCAATAAAATAACCAGCAGTAATACTATTGATTTTGTGCAAAATAAGCTTAGATGTAAACAATGTAGTGTTGCATCTATATCTATCAAAAGTGCAAATCAGCGCAATATGTAAACATACAACTGTAGCAGCATAATTCTGAGGCCTGGGCTATTTGGTATAAAAATCAAGGGGATATCATTGTCATTAATCAGACTGTTCAGAAAGCATATTAGTCAGGAAATACAGAAAAAAGCATATTGTCTATGTCCTCAAATAATAAGTGTACCCAAAAATTAATGCAAATACATCAATAGTGAACCACCGTGAAAACATATGTACAAATGATACATGCAACAACCCAACAAGGAGACATAATAGTGATCATGTGGGGGAGGGCGGCAGCCAAACGAACCCTACCACCCAAAGTAATGCAGAACGAAGTGGACAAAGCAAGGCATGATTTACAAAAACACATGTAGATCCTCCGTGTTATTCAGACCATTGGGAGATCTACTGTCTAGCTCAAGAATGAAATGAGATTCCATTCTTCTCAGCATCCTGACCCTATCTCCGCCTCTTCTGGGCTTATCTATTGCAGAGATAACGAAATAGGATAGGCACTCCAGATTATTATTGTGTATTGCCTTGAAGTGCCTAGCTACAGGATAGGCTGGGTCGTTGTTAACGATGGCGCGTAGATGCTGGAGGATCCTAACGTGTACCGGTTGTCGTGTACTGCCGACATACCTAAGTGCACATGTGCAAGTTAAAACATAAATGGCAAATTCAGTTTTGCAATTGTATTGACCCTTGATCTGAATTGGGTCTGGACTGAACGGCGTGTGGTATTGCCTAGTACTTTTGCCAAATTTGCAAGCCCTGCAAGAGGTGCAGCGTATAAAACCTGATCTTGTTTTCATCCATTCCTGCTTTTTTCTAAGTTCAGGAAATTCATGGCAAATGTGAGACCTGAGTGAGGGACCTTTCCTAAAGGTGACAATAGGAGCTTCTGCCAGTTGGGGTTTTAGTACAGGGTCTGTAGCAAGGACTGGCCATCTTTTAGACAAAATAGATTTTATTTGCCTGGCCTGTCTGCTGTATGGAGTAAGGAACCTGGGGTTCGTGATGTTGTCATCTGAAGTGCAAGATGTATCAGCACTGCTGTTGGTCTCAAGCAGAGAAGCACGAGATCTACTCTTGGCTTTTTCCATTGCTGTTTTAAGCACTGATTCACGATAACCCCTGGCACGAAACCTAATCAGAGCTTCATTAGTGCAAGATTCCAAGTCAGAGTCTGTACTGCAGATTCTCTTAATTCTTAAGAGTTCACCCAGAGGAATATTATCTACCACATGGCGCGGGTGTGCACTGCTAGCGTGCAAGATACTGTTGCCCGCAGTACTTTTCCGATGTAGCTTGGTTGTAAGCTGGCCATTGCGGATAAGGATTTTAACATCCAAAAATTCAGCCTCACAATCACTGATGGAACTAGTGAATTTCAGGTTTTCATTATTAACGTTGATAGAATCAATGAACAGTTGTGCACTGTTCCTGTCACCCTGCCATAACAAAAAAACGTCATCAATATAACGAAGCCAAAGCAAAACATAATCAGAAAAGACTTGGGCGTGTTGCCGCCTGAGGACCTGCTCCTCCCACCAGCCCACGTGCAAGCACGCGTAGCTGGGAGAGAAACAGGCCCCCATCGCGACCCCACGCTTTTGCAGATATAAATCACTCCCAAAAAGAAAGAAATTGTTATTGAGACACCATGATGTAAGCTCAATCAATACTTTGTTGTGCTGGTAACAATTAATGGGCCTTTTTCCGAGGAAAAAATCTAGTGCTTTAATGCCACATATATGCTCTATACTCGTGTAGAGCGATTCTATGTCCAAAGTAATCATGAGCATTCCATCATTCCACTGGGTATTCTGAATTTTCGCCAGAAAATCGCCTGTGTCTCTTACATACGTTGGTAAGTCTTGGACCAGACTTTGCAGGAAATAGTCGATGTATTCTGTGACGTGTTCAGCCACTCCTGCAATGGCCGAAATGATCGGTCGGCCAGGCACTGGTCTAGATAATTTGTGTATCTTAGGGAGTAAATAAAGTTTGGGCAAAACAGGAAACTCAACATGGAGGAACTCAAATTCTTGTGAAGAAATCATGCCTTCCCTTTTATATTTAAAGAGTAGTTTTTTAAGTGATTCCTTGGAAGATTCAAAGTGTCTCATGTTGGTAATGGAATAGCAAGTACCATCACTAAGCTGCCGCTTTGCTTCCTTAATGTAGTCCTCCTGGGGCCAGATGACCACATTGCCCCCCTTGTCGGCCGTGGTTACTATGATATTGTGGTCATTGCTTAATTTTTTAACCAAAGCATGGTAGTCAGTTTCCTGTTTGCTTCTATATCGCTTTTTGTGCTTTATCCGATGATGCAACTGCTTAAGGTCTTCGACTACCACGTCCTGAAATACATCAATAGAGTCTCTGGGCATGGTAGGATTAAATTTGGACGTTTGTTTAAAAGGACTGATGTTGGCTCCAATTTGGGGAATGTCAGCTGCCCTCAGTTCATCCTGTGTGGATGCGAGGTCGTTGGTAAGTGCATCATTGCCCAAAAGATTCAATACTGTAAGTGCTGTTCGAGTGTCACTGGCCGAAAGCATGGGCACATTTGAAAGAACATTGGTGGTAGCTCCCATTCCCTGTGGTGTCTTGTTGTTCAGACCTTCCTTAATTTCAAAGAATTTCTTGAGCTTCCATTTTCTTATATACATGTAAACATCTATGCGTGTCTTGGCATAGTTGAAGTCAGTAGCTGGACAATATGAAAGACCAAGGCTTAAGAGTTGTTGTTCAGCCATGGTAAGGTCAACGGAAGATAGATTGACTACAGTGTTGTCACTCACTTGTTTTTGCGCCAATATTGCCGCTTTGGTTTTTTGGGCGCTTTTGTGCTTTTTCCGGCGCTGGCCCCGTCTCCTGTTGTTCCTGGCACGCTTTGCTGCTGTTGCTGCCCCTTTGTCTGCTGTTTGTTCCGGGGCCTTAGTGACTGCAGTCTTTCGTTGGATAAAAAATCCACTTCTTCCCCTAAATCAAGGATGACCGAACTTGCTTCCCAAGTGCCACTGGCATCATCATCCGAGGTAGGGGCACTTGTCAGTGTATATATATATATATTCACTGAAAAAACCATAGGTTATAGACCATATATAGTTAGGAATTCGCATTTACAAAACCTTATTTTACTCACACAAAACCATTGAAATTCCATATATAGTTAGTTGCACTAACTATATATCGCGCACCCGCAATCCACTGCTGATGATGTCACATATTACATCATTCATGACATGGTCAGTGACATCACTGATGACATCACTGATGACATCTCAAATGACATCACTGATGACATCTCAAATGACATCACTGATGACATCACTGATGACATCTCATTTGACATTACTGATCACATCACTGATGATATAATTCATGTGATAATATGATGAACCTCTTCAGACTCTAATATAACCTTAGATACAATCAGTGTAAACAGACACTCACAGACTGTCACTCATCCATGGAGTTACTCACACACCTAGTCAGTCATGCAAAGAATCAATCACACCTCCATTTCCTCAACTATACAGTTATACAAACTTTACTTATTCAAACATATACTAACACATATTTACTCTCTTATACTCTCTTATACAATCCCTGATACAAGTTCACAATGATCCATACAGCCACTCACACATTCACTGGCTCTTATGCACAGTTATTTATATATGTCAACTCTCACATGTACTGTGTTTTACATATGTACTTACTTTGACATGTAGCACTGAGATATCCATTCACTCACCAATACACTCATGCACACAGTCAACCGCCCATACAGCTGTTTCCACATGCACTTTTGAAACCATACATCTAGTGAATCAACTGCTCACACATCTATGCACAGAGTCATACACCTCCCAGCCACCCACACACACACTCAGTCTCCCATACAAATACTTGGGCAACCAATCAATAACCCATATAGTTACTCATATAGATACTTATCAACACATGCAACAGTTTACAGAACAACAGACATAATGATGCACAAATTAAGACAGTTTAGTCACTAACCCATGCACTCAGTGAGACACATTTAATCACTCACTCATACAGTCAGTCATGCACCTACTAAATACTTCATCCAGACACTTATACATCCACTCATTCTTCAATATGTAAGACATATTTTAACTTTACAGAAACATACAGTCACTGGATGTTGTCATCAGTGATGTCATCAGTGATGTCATTTGAGATGTCATCAGTGATGTCATCAGTGATGTCACTGACCATGTCATGAATGATGTAATATGTGACATCATCAGCAGTGGATTGCGGGTGCGCGATATATAGTTAGTGCAACTAACTATATATGGAATTTCAATGGTTTTGTGTGAGTAAAATAAGGTTTTGTAAATGCGAATTCCTAACTATATATGGTCTATAACCTATGGTTTTTTCAGTGAATTTTCAAGGTTTTGTAAATGCTAATTCCTAACTATATATGGTCTATAACCTATGGTTTTTTCAGTGAATTTTCAAGGTTTTGTAAATGCTAATTCCTAACTATATATGGTCTATAGCCTATGTTTTTTTCAGTGAATATATATATATATACATACATATATAAACATGTATCATCTGTATATCTATATAAATACAAACCTAAATGCATGCATACATACACTTATATGCATACAGATGCATGTTATTTACATGAAAGTTGAAAAACACTAATAAAAGCAAAGCTAAAAAGCCACCTCATTACAAACAGAATGGCTTTAACTTAAACGAGGGCGAGATCTATTGCATTTTCAATGCTTGTTTACTTTGGTTCCATCAAGAAGGCATTCAGATGTGTCACACATTTGCCATAAATTCTGAATGTTAGCACTCTAGTTGCACATTAGATCACTGTAGTAAAGCTACTGCTCACCAGGGACGTCTGCTGCTGGTATTCAAAGTGCATGTTTCAGTCTGCATGTCACAATTTTTTTAATGAAATAGAAGAGGATTTGAGAAGTCACTCAAAATTGTCCCTAAGTTTTTCTTTCTGAAGCACTAATCATACTTTCTATGGCAAAATGAACCCCCTCATGTTGTTCCTTTTTAAATTGAGTGTTTTCAGACTTACCACTTCATTCCAATCAAGATGGCTTCTGGTGTGCCATACTTTTGTCATAAGTAAGACTGTTAGCGCTCTAGTTGTTCTTTAGAACACTCTGGGACATTCTGTCATTGGGCTATACTTGGGGTACATCTGGGTGATATTTGGGCTACATTTAGGCTCTTTTGTCTCTGGTGGCCATCTTGGGAGACTGTATGTCAGAATTTTTTAATGAAATTGAAGAGGGTTTGAGAAGTCACTCAAAATGTGCCCTAATTTTTCTTTCTGCAGCACTAATCATAATTCATATGGCAAAATATACCCCCTCATTTTGTTCCTTTTTAAATTAAATGTTTTAAGAGTTACCACTTTATTCCAATCAAGATGGCTTCAGGTGTGCCATACCTTTGTAATAAGTAGGACTGTTAGCGCTCTAGTTGTTCTTTAGAACACTCTGGGACATTCTGTCATTGGGCTATACTTGGGCTACATCTGGGTGATATTTGGGCTACATTTGGGCTCTTTTGTCTCTGGTGGCCATTTTGGGAGACTGCATGTCAGAATGTTTTAATGAAATAGAAAAGGATTTGAGAAGTCACTCAAAATGTGCCCTAATTTTTCATTCTGCAGCACTAATCATACTTTCTATGGCAAAATATACCCCCTCATGTTGTTTCTTTTTAAATTAAATGTTTTAAGAGTTACCACTTTATTCCAATCAAGATGGCTTCAGGTGTGCCATACCTTTGTAATAAGTAGGACTGTTAGCGCTCTAGTTGTTCTTTAGAACACTCTGGGACATTCTGTCATTGGGCTATACTTGGGCTACATCTGGGTGATATTTGGGCTACATTTGGGCTCTTTTGTCTCTGGTGGCCATTTTGGGAGACTGCATGTCAGAATGTTTTAATGAAATAGAAAAGGATTTGAGAAGTCACTCAAAATGTGCCCTAATTTTTCATTTTGCAGCACTAATCATACTTTCTATGGCAAAATATACCCCCTCATGTTGTTTCTTTTTAAATTAAATGTTTTAAGAGTTACCACTTTATTCCAATCAAGATGGCTTCAGGTGTGCCATACCTTTGTAATAAGTAGGACTGTTAGCGCTCTAGTTGTTCTTTAGAACACTCTAGGAGGCTGCAGTAGAACACAAAGGAATCAACTGACAGTCTCTGTCCTTGTTGGATGTACATGTTTTACTGAGAATGTCAGACTTCATTTTCACATGACTGAGAAAGATAATGTGAATTTACAGAAAATATGCTTTCAGTTTAGCTTATAGATCCCCTTCCAAACCACTGTGGGAAAATCATGAGATATTAGTTTTCTTTCAAACAATATTCATGATGTCACAGCAGAAGGTATTTTCACATGGTAAAATCACCTTAGAACCCACCACATTTCCTAAAACGAGTATGGTACCATCAACAAATGATTTATAATGTAACTAAAGTCCTAAAACCCTCTATTAACTACAATGCTTTTTAATGAGGTGCTATCATGTATATTGGTCCCAAGATGGCTGCCAACACTTCTTGGATGAAGTGCTGACAGCCAATCAGATCAGATGTGTGGTTAGGCTCCGCCCAGATATATATCGTTTTTTGAACGTAAATTACTCAAAATCCACTGGAGCACATATATTGAGACCTAGCAAAGGCACATCGGGCTAACAGTCCCTACAATTTTGCCAAGTTTCGTGCAAATCCATTCAGCCGTTCGAGCTAAAAGTGAGGCCAACCGCCCTATGGAAATTAACATGGGAAAAACGTGTTTTGGGACCCCCCTTTTTTCTCGGCCCCCCCTTGATGAAACCCCCCCCAATTGTCAGGGGCTGCTCAGAAACAAAATGTTCCATTTTCCTGAAAATTTCAGCCAATTCCGTCCACAAACGCCAAAGTTATTAGACATAGAATTTTCAAAAATCCCATAGAGAAAAAATCCTAACTATATATACCTACTGGCGACCGCCAGTAGGTAATATATATATATATATATATATATATATATATATATATATATATATATATATATATATATTCACTGAAAAAACCTTAGGTTTCACACATGTTATAGTTAGGAATTAGCATTTAAAAAACCTCAGAAATTCACTAAAAAAACCATAGGTTTCAACCATGTTATAGTTAGGTGGACATTTGTCGCACACAAAACCATTGAAATTCCCTTGTTGTAGTTAGTTCAGCTAACTATAACTCGCACGCCCGCAATGCACTGCTGATGACGTCACATATTACATCATTCATGACATGGTCAGTGACATCACTCATGACATCACTGATGACATCTCAAATGACATCACTGATGACATCATCCTTGTGAAAGAGTGGCAGACCTCCTCTCAGTGTAATATAACCCTTGATACACACATTCAAAATAGAAACTAAACATTTCAAAACAATGGAGATACCAATACCAGTTAGAACAACCTATTCAGTAATTCCAAAATCTACATGCACATCCACTCATTCACCAACAGTTCTATATAGTCACTCATACATGTACTTACTCATCATATGTACTTATACATCTATACATCCTGTTACACACCTACATTCATGCATAGAGTTACTCACACACATACTCACACATGCAAATAAACTATCAAACATCTATTTACTTGCATATACAGCTATACATACACCACCACACTTACTTCTACAGAAACGTGCACTTACTTACTCTCTTAAACAATCACTTATAGAAACACATACTTATTTATACAGGAACTCTTCCAATCTGTCATTCTCATATATACTCACTTATATACATACATTTTCAGATATACTAGTTTAAAACATATGTAGTTACTTATAAAGACACTATTGAGACAGTCATTCACTCCCTAACACACACATACATACATTCATCCACCCATACAGTCCTGCAGACATGCTGTGTTCAAAACACATACAAACAGTGAGTCACTCATTCATGTATCTATGCGCTAAGTAATATCCCCAACCGAACCATACAGACACTTATACTGATACTAAAAAAAAAACTAATTATCCATATACACACTCATGTAGCTACTTAGCAACCCATGCAGCCACTTATAGACAAAGTGAGACACTGATATAGATATTTACATATTTAAACATTACTCGCTAATACATGTATTCTCTAAGATACACTTAATAGGGCAGTTATGCAATCATTTTTACAAAAATAAACATCCATTCAGACACTTATTTACCCATTTATTCTTCCATCGACCTTTAGATATACATATATAAAAAATATTTATTTTTCAGAAAGACACACATTCACTGGATGATGTCATCAGTGATGTCATTTGAGATGTCATCAGTGATATCATGAGTGAGGTCACTGACCATGTCATGAGTGATGTAATATGTGATGTCATCAGCAGTGCATTGCGGGCGCGCGAGTTATAGTTATAGTTAGCTGAACTATCTATAACAAGGGAATTTTAATGGTTTTGTATGATTGAAATGTCCAGCTCCTAAAAGTGACTAAAATCCATGCAGCTCCTCATACAATATAGAAATCTTGGTGGGGTGATTGTTTCCGTGGTTTGAGGGGTGTGATTGAGGCCCAAACATTTAATTTTGTAGGGGGGGTAAGTTTGCATGGGAAAAAGTTGCAAGAGGTTTGTAAATGTGGTACACATTGTTTCGTATTTTTTTGATTTCTTTTCTAAGTTGTAGTCTATTCAGAGGAAATAGAAGTCATTAGTTTTCAATCCTAGTCTTGACTATCTTACTATACTATTTCAATATTATTTCTATTGTGGACTGTCCTACACCCCTCCCCCCCACAAAATTAAAGAAGTATGTACTTTTATTTAATTAACTTTTATTAAAACAATACCTAAAAGAAACTTAATTATAACTATATTGCAAACAAGTAGAAAAATAAGTTTAATAACAAACAATATTATAAGCAAATTGTTAAATGGACTTCACAAAATGTCAGATTGGTAATCTGGAAAACAAAAAAGAAAATTAGAGTTTAGAATTATGTAGATGTGAGTAAATGAGCGGAAGCATTACAAGTCAAGGTAACTCCATGGTTTTATGTGTGCAGTGTGCCTCGTACATTTCACTTGTTATAATGCCGCAATCCAGTGGTGTCTATATGGAAGTGCCTACTGCGTTATTGACACAAAAGTGGCATAACGGGATTGTAAATATGTCGACTTATTTCTAATGCAATACTATGAAGGCTTTGTAGATCTATGCCTCTGTGCTTACCTTTGTATAAACACTGCGGCCAAAGACTTCAGTCAGTGAAATTCACAACTTCAGTTGGGCTGTTCTTCTACACGTGCAAGTAGACAGCAGTGTCTATATGTTTAAGAGAGAAAGAGAAATGATGTCACAGAGAGTGAGAGAGAGAAAGAGAGAGAAAAGAACACTAAAACTGTCTCGCAGAGTCTGGAGTTGAGATTTTTTCTTGAAAAGTGAGACGTAGATTTACAAGCTCCTTGCATCACTTTACCCATGTTAAAAGTGACTCAAACGTGGCGTAATAAGGTTGTGGATCTGTTTGTCAGACTGTTGTAAGGTATCAGTTGTCACTGCTCGAAGGTAATTTAAGATTTTACAGAGAAGCTGCTGTACACTACGCACTCTGGGCCATATTATCAAGCCTGGGCGGCAAAATTATTGCCACTTTATCGGCAGGAAAGTGCCGCTAAAGTGGCGATAATGGGCTTGATAATATCAACACTCGAAACCAGGAAGTGTTGGCGGCCATCTTGTGCCTCGGTAGCACCGAGTCACAAGAAAACAGTAAAACAAAGTTGAGAAATAAGGGAAGGGGGCAGAGTAGAAACATTCTGATCCTTTACGGTTGCTCAGGGAGTCGTATATGGATGTTTAGGCTCTTTTTTTTTTTTAAAGAAAAATCGCGCCATATGCGTACCGAAATCCGTACAATTACAAGCAGGAGCTGAATGCTGATTGGCTGTCAATATTCCAAACCAGGAAGTGTTGGCAGCCATCTTATTTGTCACCACAGCCGAGTCACAAGGAAACAGTAAAACAAAGTTGAGAAATAAGGAAAGTGGGTAGGGTAGAAACATTCTGAACCTATAGTGTTGCTCAGGGGGTGGTAGATTTATTGTACGTTTACCAAGCACGTATGGACGACGTACAGCTGGAATGTTGAAAGTTGTCACGTAAGCGTACGTAAGCAAGAAAAATAAAAATAATTTTTGATATTTATGAAGTGTATTTGTTTATGTGTTGTGTGGCTCTAAAAAGAGCCGTTGTGTTTATTGGGAGATTTTAGTACCTACAAGTAAGTACCGATGCAGAGTCTTAAGTTTATGAGGAAGACTGTGATCCCCTCATCTGTAAAATGTACACCATCTTTCCTATAGATGCCATGCATTTTGAAACGCAGATTGTTGTTGTAAATGGACCCCATTCGGTAGTCTCGGACAAGCAGAAACATATTGATTCACATGTTTCCTAGCTTTTTCAAACTGTGACAATAGTGGTTAGACCGCTTCCATTTCTGCCTTTGGCATATATTAGAATATACAAAGGCAGTTTTGGGGAACAGTGTCATCAATTGTGCAAAGGTGTCCTTCATAAGCATTTCCAGAGCGACCCCAGTCAAAGTGCCTAGGTCATTGCCACCACAGTGCACAATTATGAGGTCAGGGTGTTGGAGATGCATAAAGGATTTCACCAATGGCATCAATTGGTGCCACTTTAATCCTCTCTGTCCAATCCATTTAATGTCCACATTTGGTAAACCTAGGTCCTTGTGAATTCTTTTCTGTTGTGCCTACCTTTGGCTCCAGAAAATATATCTGTGTCCCACAATCCACACTTTAAGCATTTTGAAGAGAGGTCTGGATGCACTCTGATGGCGTCTGTAAATGAAATGGTAGTTTGAAAAGTAAGATTTTTCTAAAATGGTGGACAACATGCAGTTTTGAAAAAAGAAAAGAAATGATTGGTTGTTTGACAACATTTTACAGGAAACTAGGTTGCATGTTTCTGTTTTTTAAAAGCCTTATTTTTATTAGTTCAGAAAAAGTGATAGAAAAGAATGTTACAAAACATAAGCTGGTATATTCTCCAGTCAAGCATACTTGCTGTTTCAACTTGCAACAATGTATGATGACCTTTTCACCTCTGTGCTGAGTTAGGTGTTCCCTGAAGTGTTTCATGGTAACTGGCAGATTGTGGAATGGGGGAAGGGTTGAAAGTTTTGTTAGTTGGAAAGCTTTGGAGTGTTAAACCAATAGAAATGTGTGTTTTCTTTTGAATTAATGTGTTCAGGAATTTAATTGGTTATTTATATGTATGTATGTGTAAAATGAGAGGGAAAATGTTCAATTTCACGGTTGTGCTGCAAACACTGAACTAGAGAGATTTTGTAGAAGAATATCCACTGTGTGAGTGGTATTGTTGTTAATCTAGAATTCAATTTGAAAGGTGAGTTGAAAAGTTGTATGGGAGTGCATGAGTGCGGTGTATCTTTGTACATTAAGGAATTATGGGGTATATTATCAAGACTCGGCGATACAATTATCGCCACTTTATCGGCAGGAAACTGCCGATAAAATGTTGATAATGTTATCGCCTGTATTGATAATATGCTCCTATATTCGTTCGTTGTTAAACGTTTTATAGTAGTAAATGTGTTTTGCTATAATGCATGCTGTTATGTTTTTTTGTTTAATATAATTTTGTGCGTCTCTGTACATTAAGGGATTATGGGCCACATTATCAATAAAGGATGATACATTATCGCCGCTTTTATCGGCAGGAAACTGCCGGTAAAGCGGTGATAATGGTCTTGATTATATATCCTTGTGAATTCCCATAGAAGCCCAGGTTATGGTGTTAACCTGGGCTTCCATGGGATAATAGGCTTGATAATAGGTTCTTGTAAATTGCTATAGGAGCCCAAGTTCTGGTGTTAACCTGAGCTGGTATGGGAATTCTCAAGGGCATATTATCAAGCTCATTATCGTCGCTTTATTGGCATTTTCCTGTCGATAATAGCGGCGATAATCTATCGCCTTTTGTTGATAATATGTCCCGAAATTCGTTTTATTAATTTAATTGTTTACTTACCTGCAATGATCCAGTTTCCGTTGTTTATCTCTCCTCACCCTACCCCTCCCTGCCCCATCGCAATGAGGTTTGTCCTCATACTCCTCCCTCTGTTCTTGTAAGTAATAGAATATTTGATTTTTTTTTGTTGTAATGTTATATATATTTTTTTATAATAGGTTGTGTTTATCGATACTGAAAATACTGTATGATGCCAACGAAGTACCAAAAGCGGAAGCAACGAAAGAAAAGTGTGTATTTGAAGAGAAGTCATCAAGAAGATTTACATGAAGAGAGATTTGTTAACAAACAGAAGGAAAGTCCTGGTATGAGCAGGAGCACTTTTTTGAGGAAAATATTAAAGACTAAGAGTAGTGTTCAGAAAGAGAAAAATGTTTTTAGTGTATCAGCAACGAAAAAAAAATACTTATAAAGAGAAGAATAATGTCAAGTCAAGTCAAGTCAATAAATTTATATAGCGCGCTACATACCCAGAGTGTCTCAAGGCGTTTGAAGAAGGATGGTGAATTACTTGTCAAATAACCACGTTTTGAGTTGCTTTCTGAATGCTAGGTGGTTCTGAGTAAGGCGAAGGTGAGTGGGAAGTGAGTTCCAGGTTTTAGCTGCCAGGTAGGAGAAGGATCTACCTCCCATGGTGGTTTTGTTGATGCGAGGTACAGTGGCAAGGGCTTGGTTGGAGGATCGTAGCTGGCGGGGGGGGGGAGTAGAAGGACAGTCGTGTGTTGAGGCATTCAGGTCCGATTTCGTAGAGTGCTTTGTGTGCGTGGGTAAGGAGCCGGAAAGTAATCCTCTTATTGACGGGGAGCCAATGGAGGTTTTTCAGGTGACCAGAGATGTGTTCTTTACGCGGGATGTCTAATATGAGCCTGGCTGAAGCGTTCTGGATGCGTTGGAGTTTTTTCTGGAGTTTTGCGGTGGTACCGGCGTAGAGGGTGTTTCCGTAGTCCAGTCGGCTCGTGACCAGAGCGTGTGTGACTGTTTTTCTAGTTTCGGTGGGGATCCAGCGAAATGTTTTTTTTAGCATGCGAAGAATGTTGAAGCAAGAGGAAGAAACGGCGTTGACTTGTCTGTTCATCGAGAGTGAGGAATCCAGGATGACGCCCAGGTTCCGTGCGTGGTCCGTCGGGATGGGTGCTTTTCCAAGGGCCTCTGGCCACCAAGAGTCATCCCAGGCGGAGGGGGAGGTGCCTAGGATGAGGACTTCTGTTTTGTCTGAGTTCAGTTTCAGACGGCTGTGCTTCATCCATTCTGCTACTTCTTTCATTCCTTCATGCAGGTTGGTTTTGGCAGTGTTAGGGTCTCTGGTGAGTGATAGGATCAGTTGAGTGTCGTCGGCGTAGGAGATGATGTTGAGGTTGTGTTGGCGTGCGATGACCGCGAGGGGGCTCATGTATACGTTGAAGAGGGTGGGGCTGAGTGAGGATCCTTGTGGGACGCCGCAGATGACTTCAGTGGCCTCTGACTTGAATGGTGGAAGGCGGACTCTCTGGGTTCTTCCGGTGAGGAACGAGGTGATCCATTCCAGTGCTTTTCCTTGGATTCCGCCGTTTCTGAGGCGTTGTAAAAGAGTGCTATGGCAGACCGTGTCGAAGGCAGCGGAGAGGTCGAGGAGGATGAGGGCGACAGTGTCTCCGTTGTCCATTAGAGTTCGAATGTCATCTGTTGCTGCGATGAGGGCGGTTTCAGTGCTGTGCTTGGCTCGGAAGCCGGCTTGTGAGGAGTCGAGGGATTTGTTGGTTTCGAGGAATGCGGCGAGCTGGTTGTTGACCGCTTTCTCAATGACTTTGGCCGGGAAAGGAAGGAGTGAGATAGGGCGGTAGTTTTTGAGTTCGGTGGGGTCAGCTGTGGGTTTTTTCAGGAGGGCGCTGAGTTTGGCATGTTTCCAGCTTTCCGGGAAGGTTGCAGAGTTGAGGGAGCAGTTGATGACGTCTCGGAGGTGCGGTGCTATGATGGAGTCTGCTTTGGTAAAGATGTGGTGAGGGCATGGGTCTGTGGGGGATCCTGAGTGGATGGAGTTCATCAGACGGATGGTGTCCTCAGTGGAGATTGGCTTCCAGTCATTGAGGATGTTCAGGGGGGGTGGGGGTTCTGCGGGGGGTTGGGTGGGTTGGTCATTGGGTCGGTTGTCGAAGCTGTTGTGGATGTCTGCAATTTTGTTGTGGAAGAATGAGGCTAGGGAGTCGCAGAGGGCTTGAGAGGGGGTGATGTTGTTGGAGTTGGCTGAGGGGTTGGTAAATTCCTTGATGATGTTGAATAATTCCTTGCTGTTGTGGGCGTTGTTATCTAGTCGGTCCTTGAAAGCGGCTTTCTTGGCATTCCGGATCAGCTGGTGGTGTATGCGGGTGGCGTTTTTGAAGGCGTCCTTGGTGCTGGTGGTTGGGTCTTTTTTCCAGGCCTTCTCAAGGGAGCGACAGAGTTTCTTGGATTTCTTAAGATCATCGTTGAACCAGGAGGCCTTCTTGCTGCCTAGTTTGATTTGTCGTTTTTTCAGTGGTGCTAGGATGTCAGCGCTGTTGGATAACCATTGGGTGAGGTTGGTGGCTGCTTGGTCTGGGTTTGAGGAGTGGGCTGGGGGGTTTTGAAGAAGCGATGAGGAGATCTGGTCGATGGTGATTTTGTTCCAGTTTCTTTGCAGAGTGGGTTGGGGGTGGTTGTTGGATGTGGGCTTGTTGTAGGTAAAGTGAACGCAGCTGTGGTCAGTCCAAAGGAGAGCTGTGGTGTGGCTGAAGGAGACATGTTTGCTGGAGGTGAAGATAGAGTCGAGTGTGTGACCTGCGATGTGGGTGGGGGTAGCGACAAGTTGGTTAAGTCCGAGGTTGGCAAGGTTGTCCAAAAGGGTGGTGGTGTTGCGGTCGTTGTTCTTTTCAAGGTGAAAGTTGAGGTCTCCCAGAAGGATGTAATCCTCGGAGGGGAGCGCGTGTGGAGTGATGAAGTCCGTGATGTCTTCACTAAATTGTGCGCGGGGTCCTGGTGGCCTGTAAAGGAGGGTGCCTCTGAGTGTGGTCTTGGGGTCGATGTGGATCTGGAAGTGAAGGTGTTCAGAGTTGGCGAGATTGACGTCTGAGCTGGTAGAGATGCGGATGGATTTCTTATGGACGATAGCGATGCCTCCTCCTGTGTGGCCGGTACGGTCCTTGCGAATGATCTTATAGCCTTCCGGGATGGCAATGGTGATGTCTGGGGCAGATGTGGCGTTCATCCATGTTTCTGTTAGAAAGGCGACGTCCGGAGAGATGGTGTCTAGTAGATTCCAGAGGTCAATGGCGTGCCTGTGGACCGAGCGGGTGTTGAGCAGGATGCATTGTAGGTGGTTGGGGTTGGATATCTGTTGTGTGTTCGTAGATGAGGAGTTGTTCTTGGTGCCGTCGAACTTGCAGGAGTTGCAGGAAAAGGGTCCATGGGTGTGTCCAGGAGCGGCTTGGACGCAGTTGGGGGAACGGCCGGGGTTAAGGGCTAGGAGGGTGGTGGCATCGTAAGTAATGCGGGAGGGGTGGACATTATGAGGACCAGGGGCTCTGGCGCTGGGCGCGGGCCAGGCGCGGACGGGCGTAGACGGGCTTACCTTTGGCGCACCTTCGGCGTGGCCGTAGCGCGTGGACGCTGCGCGTAGGACCATCCGTACTTAAATGGTTAGTGGGGGGGCGGAGCATGGGCGGGTCGGCTGGGAGGCGGGAGCGGGGAGGAGACACGGGGCCCAGGAAAAACACACAACAACAGCAAGATGGCGGTGGGGTATCCCAATGCAAGCAGGGGCACAGTCGCCGGTCAAAATGCCAGAAATACTGCACGAGCGCTGATTAATTAATTAAATTATCGTCATGCGGCAGCAAAGAGCAATGAAAATAGACAGGTATGCTAATAACTGCACGAGCGCTGATTAAATATTTATATTTTCGTAATGCAGCCCCAAATAGTAATGAAAGATAGACAGTCTGAAAAAATCGATACCAGGCGCTCCAGGCGCTATGCTGTCGTGGAGGCGCTCTCTCGGGACAGGCAGGGATCGAGAGGGAGCGAGTGGGAGCGACCGCAGACCAGAAGATCCAGACGGCCACAGGGTCAGAGGGGGGAGGGTCATCCAGAGCAGTCCTAGTGTGTGGGCGGGTCGGCTGGGAGGCGGGAGCGGGGAGGAGACACGGGGCCCAGGTAAACACACAACAACAGCAAGATGGCGGTGGGGTATCCCAATGCAAGCCGGGGCACAGTCGCCGGTCAAAATGCCAGAAATACTGCACGAGCGCTGATTAATTAATTAAATTATCGTCATGCGGCAGCAAAGAGCAATGAAAATAGACAGGTATGCTAATAACTGCACGAGCGCTGATTAAATATTTATATTTTCGTAATGCAGCCCCAAATAGTAATAAAAGATAGACAGTCTGAAAAGATCGATACCAGGCGCTCCAGGCGCTATGCTGTGGAAAATCAAGTGCAGACAAAACTGTGTATAGTAAAAGGAGGAAAAATCAATTTATGGAAATTAGGAAACAAATGTTTTATAATAGATTTGTGACAAATGTAATTAAAGAAATTAAGGTATTTAAGAAAAAAACTGTATTTTATAAGAAGAAGAAAGCTGTAGAAAATGTAGTTGAGAAAGCTTTGGAATTGAAAAGAAAATTGTTTATTTTAGTAATCAATAGAGTTAGATCACTAGATAAGCCAATCCATTTAATGAAGGCCAAAAGTGGGTGGAGAAGATTAGTTAAGTAATTTTTGTGAGGTTTTTTGGGTGAATGGAAACATAGTTCAAGTTCTGAGCCTTTTTTTAACGAAGAAAGTTATCTTCAGAGTAATGATTTGTTGCATGCAGTTGACACCAGTGGTCATGCTTATTAGGTTAGAAATGGTTGTCCTATTGAGAACGAGAAAATTCTTTCTAGAAATGCAGAGGAGGTGTTAGCTGGAGAAGTTTTAGGGAGACGTTCTAAAGCTCCAGTGTGCGGCAAGAATCTATTGATTTTTTACGCAATTTCTTACGTAATTATACTAAGAAAAGTGTTAAACAAAAGATTAGGATGTTGCAAGGACTAGACCCTTGCAGCGTGTGAGACAATACTGGTTTGCAAGGTCATTCTCTGCCTTGTGTTTCTAAAAAAGTATGTCGAAGTGTTTTCCACCGTTTCAGGATGTTAGCAGTTCATCATACTCAGATGAGGAAATAATTCAGAACATTGTATTACGCGAAAAGTCCAGCACTAATTGTTAAAAAAAGTGTTCTTTGCGTGGATCAGTATCAGATGTAACAAATGTTTGTGATGAAATTCAGATTAGTTACTTTGGTCCTCAGGAAGACAGTGGAGAAAGTGAGAGATTAATAGAAGAAAATGTGAAAGAGAATGTAGGACAATGCAGTGTAGAAAATTTTGAGTAAGAAATTATACAGTTTAAGGTGATTTCAGGTGAAAGGCCAAATTATTCTTGTATCTCTTGTCGATGAAATCAATATAAAAATCAGACCAGGACTGTTGATCTGTATTTAAAAAGTGAAAAGGAAAATAATAATGAGTGGAAGGATTTTTCAACTTATTTTTTGGTAGAAACTTGTTTTGATTTGGGTTCTGATCAGCATATTTGTAAATATAGTTATAACAAATTAGATGAGAACAAAATGCCTGCTAGAGCTGTGCATAATGATCTTGAGTTGGTAAATATTCCTTCGGAACTGATGAATTTAAATACCTATGAGTCTATTCTTATTCAATGTGTGCATCCATTTCAGGCTATTGTTTGTATGGAGCCTAAGACAGGAAAATTGCCTCCTTCTGATTTACAGAGAGGATTAAAGGGAAGAGTTGTATATTTGCCTCTAGATTTAAAGAAAAATATTGAAACTATTGGTGTAGAAAATGTAGAGGATGAACCTTTAGGTATTATTGTTAATGGCGTTCCTACTAAGAGTAAGAAAATCTGGCAAGAATTAGTGGATGTTAGGAAAGTGAAAAAGGCAACGTTGTATCTGGTAAAAAATAATCAATATTACAAAAATGTGTATGTGGGAGAAGAAGAAATAACTGTACAAGAAGATAGTGACTTTCCATCTGGACAAATTGAAAAAGTGGATGTGTCCAGAACTGAAGAAATCTACGAACATTACAGTGTTCATCCATTGCATTCCAAAGAAATGATGGGGAATGCTATAGAGTTAATTCAAATGAAGGAAGCAAAATGAAATGCCATTAGTGTATGGGACAAAAGCTTGGAAGCTCGTTGTTTCCCTCAGTTGTTTCCTACAGGAAAAGCAGGACGATATGATGAACGACCTGTGCAGATTCCTGCATCTGAATACCGGACATCAAGATTATATGCAGAAGATCCAAGATTTTGACAACGTATTCCGTATTTGTTTCATCTTTTGTTTGATAGTGATTTGTCTGGACTTTATTATGCAGTAAACCATATATTGAAAACAGGTGTATATCTACAAAATGTTTCGGCAAAGGAATTTATGGATAAAGTACAGCAGAAAGATAATGTTTTGGAATCTCAGCTGATTAATCAGATGGCATGTCAGCGTGGTACTAATGAGTACTGGTACCATCGTCACGGAGAACTCAAATGTATGCTAAGGAACTTAGGAACTCCTACATGGTTCCTTATTCTAATCTGTGCTGAATATGCTTGGGATGATTTACTTTAATTTCTTCGAGAGGAAAATCTAAATATACTAAATATCGAATACAAGACACCTGGAGAATTGTGCTCTTTGCATCCTGTTAATGTATGCAGGTATTTCAATCATAGATTCGAAGCTATGATGTCTTTTATCACCAATAAAAAAAATCCTCCTCTTGGAGAGGTTCTGGATTTCTTTTGGAGAAAGGGGTATCAAGTGAGAGGTGCTCCTCACATACATATGCTATTATGGATCAAAGAGGCTCCCAAATTTGGAACAGACTCAGATGATACTGTGTTGTCTTTTATTGAAGAATATGCTACATGTGAAGTACCCAAAAGTACACAAGATAAGGACTTAAGACAACAAGTCTTACGATTCCAAATCCATTGTTGTGGGAAATACTGTCGTCGAAAGTACAAATCTAAGGACAAATTCTACAGCAAATGCCGTTTTGCATTTCCTCGACCTGTAATATCAAAAGGAAGAGTGAACAGTTTTATGTCATCTTTGCGACATAATATCACAAGAAAGTCTCCAAAAAATACCTAGAACTTAAGAAGAAATGAAGAGTCAAAATACATAAATGACTATAACTCAGTCATTTTGTCTATGTGGAATGCTAACATGGATATTCAATATTTTGCAGACAATTCCATTGCTGTTGCTCAATATGTGACATCGTACATAACAAAGTCAGAAAAGACGGAATTGAAGGAAATGTGGGAAGAGATTTCCCATGAGAAGAGTCTAAGTAAGAAATTATACAGTTACAGTTTGAAGATGTTATCTCATCGAGAAATTGGAGCGTATGAACGCTCGGATCGCTTATCATCTGCAAGTCTGTACTCTAAATCTAGAAGTATCACTTGGGTGAGTCTAGGTCTTGCTGCAACACGAAACTGAGTTCTTAAATCTGTACAAGAAATTTAACATTTAGCTGAAAAAGAGCCTGAAAGTACTGATATTGTGAAAACAAATATGTTGGATACATATCATCCAAATAGAAGTCATCATCTTGAGAACATTTGTCTCTATGAAGTGCTGCAAAACTATATTTTTAAACAGAATATTACCGAAAACATTAATAATGGTATATATGCCGTTATTGGTTCTGAAGGATGTCTGATGAAACAAAGAAAAGGACATTTGATTAATCACCGCAAACTGAGTTGCGAAACACCTGACAAAAGGTGAAGCTAAGGGTTGGTGGCAGCACCCTGCTTTGCTTTAGAGTCTGTCGGTGTAATTCTGAAAGCCTGACACGAGCGGAGAGCTCACTGTTACCTTGCACCAATTTTAAAGCGTTTTTTAATACGTTTAGTAAAATTGTGTAAAATTACCTGCGCGCATTTTAAATTGCGTTTTCCTGTGTGAATAACGTTTTTTTGTTGTGCAGGCTATTGTTGCCTCTCGTGGCACACTCTACCCGGCCATCAGGGTCTGGAGAGGGGAGTGCGAGGCGCCATCTTGGGTGGGTGTCTCCCGGGAGCCTGGACGCAGTCAGCGTTCTAGTGCTTCCCGAGGGAGAGCATAAGAGGGCCAAGACGACGAGGCTCGCGGTGAAGCTAAGGGTTGGTGGCAGCACCCTGCTTTGCTTTAGAGTCTGTCGGTGTAATTCTGAAAGCCTGACACGAGCGGAGAGCTCACTGTTACCTTGCACCAATTTTAAAGCGTTTTTTAATACGTTTAGTAAAATTGTGTAAAATTACCTGCGCGCATTTTAAATTGCGTTTTCCTGTGTGAATAACGTTTTTTTGATGTGCAGGCTATTGTTGCCTCTCGTGGCACACTCTACCCGGCCATCAGGGTCTGGAGAGGGGAGTGCGAGGCGCCATCTTGGGTGGGTGTCTCCCGGGAGCCTGGACGCAGTCAGCGTTCTAGTGCTTCCCGAGGGAGAGCATAAGAGGGCCAAGACGACGAGGCTCGCGGTGAAGCTAAGGGTTGGTGGCAGCACCCTGCTTTGCTTTAGAGTCTGTCGGTGTAATTCTGAAAGCCTGACACGAGCGGAGAGCTCACTGTTACCTTGCACCAATTTTAAAGCGTTTTTTAATACGTTTAGTAAAATTGTGTAAAATTACCTGCGCGCATTTTAAATTGCGTTTTCCTGTGTGAATAACGTTTTTTTGTTGTGCAGGCTATTGTTGCCTCTCGTGGCACACTCTACCCGGCCATCAGGGTCTGGAGAGGGGAGTGCGAGGCGCCATCTTGGGTGGGTGTCTCCCGGGAGCCTGGACGCAGTCAGCGTTCTAGTGCTTCCCGAGGGAGAGCATAAGAGGGCCAAGACGACGAGGCTCGCGGTGAAGCTAAGGGTTGGTGGCAGCACCCTGCTTTGCTTTAGAGTCTGTCGGTGTAATTCTGAAAGCCTGACACGAGCGGAGAGCTCACTGTTACCTTGCACCAATTTTAAAGCATTTTTTAATACGTTTAGTAAAATTGTGTAAAATTACCTGCGCGCATTTTAAATTGCGTTTTCCTGTGTGAATAACGTTTTTTTGTTGTGCAGGCTATTGTTGCCTCTCGTGGCACACTCTACCCGGCCATCAGGGTCTGGAGAGGGGAGTGCGAGGCGCCATCTTGGGTGGGTGTCTCCCGGGAGCCTGGACGCAGTCAGCGTTCTAGTGCTTCCCGAGGGAGAGCATAAGAGGCAATGTGCCTCCGGGAGCGCAGCGGACGGGCGCAGCGGGCGCGACGGTGGCGCGCCGAAGGTGCGCCTAAGGTAAGCCCGTCTGTGCCCGTCCGTGACCGCACGGGACCAGGGCTTTGTCACTCTGCCCATTTACCCATCCACACATACACCGCCCAGGAACTCTTAGACCTTAGACCTCCAGTACCTCTTTGCCCCTCACTCCCCTGTTACACGCTCAAACGCCTGAGCGATCTAGGTATTTCTCAGGTCATTTCACCTCCTGGACCTAAGTACAAACGCACTATGGCATCTATCAAACTTCCCACCTGCTCTAACCTACCTCTGCTCAAGCTGGACTGCATCTACCTTAACACTAGATCGTTGATGAAGCACCAATTAGACATCTTTTTGCTACTTACCTCTCAGAAACCCGATCTATTACTACTCACAGAGACTTGGCTCACTGAGTATTCGCAGCCTGATATCTTGGCCTCACTTCCATCGGACTACTATATACTGGCAGTAAATCGCGCCCCAGGTAAAGCTGGAGGGGGAGTGGCGGCAATTATCAATAAAAAACATAACTTCATTAGTCGCCCGTCCCTGCTGCTACCTGGTACTGAAAACCTAGTCATAAAAACCGACACTGAGAAAGGCGCTATAGCTCTGGTTTTAATTTACCGCCCCCCACAACCTATGCCCACTTTTCCCTCAAGTCTTGCTGAACATTTAGCATCTATTACCACAAATTACTCTCATACCATCCTTATTGGAGACTTTAATCTGTGGTTCGACAACCTGGATTCTGACACCCAAGCCAGAGAACTGTTCGACTCACTCACTGATATCAATATGATCCAATTCACACAGTCTACCACCCATGACAAAGGCCATCATCTTGACCAACTATGGTCGCATAATCTCCCACTAACGTCTATTTTGATTCAGCCCTGCATCTGGTCTGATCACTATTTTGTTTACTTCTCCCTTCAAGTAACGAGACAACATCAGACTCCTCCACAGCCTGGAGGGGAAACTCGCAAATGGGGGTTGATAGATCTTCCTGCCTTTCTGGACACTTTGGCCTCTACTTTGCCACCACTTAACAACTTGGGAGACGTAGATGTAATCTATGAAGCGCTCTTCCTGTGGATCCAAAATGCTGCCAATACTCATGCCCCTAGTGTAAAATTCTCACGCTCACGCGACAAAGAGGCTCATAAATGGTTCTCTGCGGACCTCAAACAACTTAAACTTGAGGTCAGGCAAAAAGAGAGAATTTGGCGCAGAAATTAT